>NW_001849479.1:81559-108172 GCF_000209065.1 Trypanosoma cruzi
ACTGATTATAACAGACAAACTGCATTAAAGGCAACATTGGAAAGCAAAAACATTGAAAGAATCAACAAACAGCAAAAAATTAAAAGATAAATGAAAACGGCGGCATAAAAAAGAGCGAGGAAAGCGGCACGTATTCTCCGTGAGGAGTCTCAAATCCACACTCTGCGGCTCAGAAGACTGCCACCCCCCAAACACAATCCCAGAAGCAGCAACACACAAGACACACACACGCACGGTGTTGTTACCGCTCAAATCACGCAGTGTCCATTTCACGTCGTTGGGAGAGGGCGAGGCGGTCGTCGGGACTCACGCCGCTCCAGACACTACGAGGTGACTTTTTGTAATGGGGATTCATGTCCAGTGGCATTGCGTTGTGTCCATTCATTTCTCTTCGGTAATATTCCCAGCAATGTGCTCTCTGACGCTGTCAACCACTCGAACCTTCTCAGATGGTGTCGGAGTCGCTTCCCTCGTCGGAACGGGGACCCTGTCCTTGAGTGCACGCATCGCAGTGAAGTTCAGTGGGCGGTTGTGCAGAAAGACGTCCGTCACCGTCACATGAGATTCGTGCACACCGCACGCGCCAAAGCAAAACCTCAGGACCTCAGGTGGCCTCTCGCCCGTTAACGGCACCTCTTCCTCCCCAGCAACTGACCACCAACGTGCGCAGAGGCCTTGTTGCCTTGCAGCATGAGTGCCACTTGGCATTCTTTCTTCGACACCCAAGTGCTGCTCCGTGTTGTTGTCTTGCCTTTGAACACCGTCTCCCCCTTCTTCTTGTGGCTGCACGACAGTCCCATGGTATGATTGGGCCCAGTGTCCGCCAACACCGCAGTCAGTAGAGGAATGTTCCCACTCGGAGCCTCTTCGATGGTCACCGACGCCACAAGTGTGAAGTAGTGGCTCAAAGATACATGACGCACATTATCACCCCGAGCGTTCACAGGCCATATTGCCCTGGACTCAAGTCCCGTCACTTGTAACCCATCGTTGTCCTTCACTGTATTTGTCACCGTTGCATTCAAGCAAAGGTACTCGTCGTTCCACGTGACATCACTGGCCGCATCGGACAAAACTGCCACCAGCCACGCCGTGGGTATAGACAAGCTGGAGAAGAAAACGTCCTTTTGCACCCCAGCACTGAGGACGGACTCGATTGTACTCAGTTCCTCCGTCAGACGGGAAAGTGAAATGACACGGCCCTCACCGTTGTCCCTCCGTTGTAAAAGATGCAAACCGCCATCCGAGTGCAGCAGGGTGCTGGTGAGCAACTAATCCGCAGCATTGTCCATGCCAACCGGTCCAACAGAAAGCGTGCGGTTGTTGTCCGTCACCCAAAGGCAGAGCGCAGTGGACCTTTTCTTCCTCGAGGCGTGCCCTCTCTGAGTGTACAGCATGACCTCCCGTTCCTCAATGGTCGCGGTGATGAGGGCATCCACACGCAGGTTTTCCTTCTGAGAGACTCCTGATCGTGCGTTGACCCACACAGCTGAGAGTTTCCCGATTGCCTCCGTCCACGCTGTCCCCATGTCACGCGACTCCTACACCCTCTGGTCATCCTCGAAGTCAGCACTCATGAGAAGTGATTCCTCCCACTCGGTGACGCGGGGTTGTGGCATTTCGCAGGGGAAATGTCTTCACAGAGCGTCCAGATACTGCCTTTGTCCGTCGAGTAAACGATCATGGAGTAAACGTCTTCTGCCTCATTCTTCGCCATCAGAGGAAACACAAGCGTGCCGTCCTCCATCAGAACACTTGAGCCACCAGAAGCAATGAACTCCGTCCAGTCACCTTCGTGAGAAGCAGAAGAGATCAGTTTCGAGAGTGGTTTGGGGTCGCCCCATTCGATCCGTCCACTCTGCTTGCCACCCGTGGGATTCGTGAGATCACCCACAACCAGTTTCAGCTCCAAGCCGCCCTCACTCCAACACCCACCTTCGTAGGACACATCAAAGCCTCCCGCAAGAGGAAACACTCTGTTGCCCTTCGTGATTGTTGTGGGGGGGAGCACAACACCCAAACTCTCCTTTCCCTCCGCTGCACCAAGCACAGTGTGTGCCCTCCATGTATCTTTTATTGACCTCGCCAACGATAGTGGACCAATTCCATGCAGAGTCGATGTACCCCGCAACAAAATCAAAAGAAAAAGACATAATTAATTGACCAAGTTGATATTCGGCATCCATGCAACCTTCGGCAAAAGCAGCAATTACTCCACCAGCACTGACGAGAGAGGGTGAAGCAAATGAATCCCTCCTCGTAACTGTAGCAACCCCATCCTTCGGCTGCACCAGCGTCGTCTGCGCCACAAATAGATCGACTCCCTGCGGCAACTCAGCATTTATTAAACCACTCATCGCATCATCAATGGTATTCCCCTTCGGCTCGGTGACAGGCGTGGGCCTTCTTTCGGATGGTGTCGGAGCCACATTGATATTTTAAACGTAAGCAAACTCAGGTTTCGTCTCGGACGTGTTGGTCGCCGTGTTGGATGCGGGACTCGGATCGACGGTGTTGGGTCCGTCAGCCGCCGCAGACCGTCGCCGATCCTCGTGTTGACGTGACGGCTCAGCATTGACTTGCGGCGCAGTTGTCCCACCAGATTTTGTGTCATCCTTCCCTTCACGGGGTGGCGGCAACTGACAGATGCCCGTCTGGTCAGCATCGCCGCTCCGTGCAGGCGGATGGATGGTTCCATCGGGAGAAAATTGACGCCACCACAATTCATAATGGCCGGCGTATTTATGTGCCGTCACATTCATCGTGAAGGCAACGGTGGCCCCTTCCTCTTTCGTTGCACAGCTGGCGGCACAGTTGCTACATGTGTGCACCGCATTGGCCACATGGCACACAGCACCCAGCTCACCATTCCTGCCGTGCATGCGCAAATCAAAGCCACTGAAAGTGTAATTCTCATGCTGAGCCTCAGCAATGGCTGCAGAACACTTCTTCCGCGCACGCGATAGCTCAAAATGCCGTCACTCGGAGCACACGACACATCCACCGGCACAACCACCGCATCCGCAGCACCAGATACATCTCCAGGACTCCCAGCAGCCGTAACGCACACGGAATTGCAGCAGCAGCACAAGAGCACAAGGACCAACACGGCACCGCACCGTCACCATCGCAGTCATCGTCATCCACAGTGGAGTCGCTGGAGTCAGTCAGCTGATCGGTGGGACAGAAAAAAAAGAATGCAACAGGGAGGGAGAGGGACGGGGCACAGCGGATACAGCGAGAGAGAGCAGGCAACATGAGGAGAGGGCAGCAGGCCCAGCCGCACAGTTCACACACCACGAGACGGCATCCACGCAAGGAACGCGCACACCGCCACCGCCTCCAGTTCAGTCCCACGGCCAACGGGATACGGCCACAGCCCGCTGCCGGCACACAACGCACACGGAGCAAGCAATCACCCAAAGAGCCACACGCGGAAGAGATTCCTCAACCATCCATGACACGGCGCCTCACTCCACGCGGTCACACGGAGTGCACTGTTTACTCAATAGAACTTATTCTTCGTCCATCCCTTAAAGATGCTTCTGTTAGTGATGGGCCTTCGAACACAATAGAAGAAAATGGACAATGCGGTAACGCCGTGACACCGCTGGTGACAATTATTTTCTCATACCGGGGCAATTCTCCAATTACGCCTCGTATGCACACACAATCAACTAACATACTATATAGAAGTCACCCAATATTTTTCACCAGAAGCCAAGCAACCCCTTTCCCTCCCTAATTTCTTTTGTCACTGTTGAGTTCGATAGCGTTGGACATTTTGGCATTTGTGTGCGGTGCTGCCGCATGGTGCTGGTGCACCCGCACCGTACGCACACACACACACACGTATCCAAAAATACATAAATCCCACAATATTTTTTACCACAAATCAAAATGACCCGTTCACTTGCAATTTCCTAATCTATTTTCCCATTTCTGTGGTTATTCCTCACTTCGGAGTGCTTCGCCTTTTCTGAAGTCTCTGTACGATATTGCTGCTATGTACTGGCGCACCTCTTCCTCCAGAACACCGAATCTCACGGCTCTCTTCGCTCACATTATCGGAATCGTCGACATCACATCTCTGCCAGTCATCGGCATGCTGTCTGCGTGCTGCACACAAATAATCCCCCACGACATGTCTCGGGATAACTCCTCCCAACCATTAAAATATGCCGCCAGGCACTCAGTGAACTGCCGCACAGTGCTGGTTGTCGTGTAGTGCCCACCCGCCGTAGCCATCCGCAGCCCAAACAGCGTCACTGGTATCTTCACAAAGAAAAAAAAGGCGTCCACCAGCGGAAAGTTTGTGGCCCACGGTTTGTACAGCACCCCGTACTTTATTTTACGGAACGATTTTTCATCTTCACTCGGCAGCAAACCTTCATCTCCCTTGGGATGCAATTCAGGGCAACTTCAAGACGCAGGGCGTTGCTTGACGTCCTGTTGGCGGCTCAAACTCCGTGAGTTTCGTCGCCATTGCCTTGACAAAGGCACCCTCCGCGAACGATTTCAAAACAAACCATCCAAAAAATATTGGCAAAATATTATCCTTCGACGCCAACATCAGCCTCAAAAACTATTTTATTCTGCTACACTTGGGAGGCGTTCCAATGTCCGTTCCTCTAGGCAAGCAGACAGCGGTGCATTGAAAAGGATCACACCGCCTGCGTATATTTCCCGAACAACTTTCACAGGCTTGTGGGACGGACCCTCAGAACACCATGGCGACTCACCTCCCCGTGAAAAGTACTCCTTCACAGTTACCTCGTTGATCGATTGCAATGCAAACCTCACCGCTCCACAGCGTCCATTAAACACCTCCTCATCAAAGACGTGAAGTGGAATCGATCACAAAAGATAAATGTGTTTTTTTACCCCTTTCCAGCATTCCGCTTGTTTCCCTTTGGTCTCATCACGCGTCATCCAGGCGCACATCGCCTTCACATCCACCTCGTCGGGGCAATTCACGATGACTCGCGCGGCTTGTAGTTGCTTCGCCCACTCATCATAGTTGGCTACCTTTGGGAATGACACCGCAATCATGCCCCATCCAGAAGTAGGCGCAAAATGTCCCGGTGGCGGCGTTCCCTCCTTTGCCACACCGTAGATAATATACACATTCCTCCCATGCCTCCTCAAACTTCTCAACTCCGAGACGCACATGTCCTCATCGCTGCATCTTGTCACCGCTCTGGTGGTCTTGTCAGACACGTACGCATCTCCTCCACCAAAACAGTGGAATACCACTTGGAGTTTCTTGGCATCGCAGTGCAGCAGCTGGTAGAGGAGGTACGAGCCGGCAGCCATCGAGTTCCCGATCCCGGGCGTCCCAATCAACACACGTCGCTCGGGCTTACAGTCGGTCCCACCGTGAGGGCTGAACCACGCGGTTACATCGCCCTTGACGGTCCGCCACGCTCGATCCACCTCGCAGTTTACAAAAAAGTCACTCGAAGAATCCTGTATCGTATTCCACGAGTACGGCCATGCCTTCTCCGAGGCAAGCACCATCAACACGGGAGGTGCTGCACCGATTTGCTGCACAGCGTCATTCTCTTCGATAGCGTCGTCAGCTTTCTTGTACGACCATGACTGCTCTGGCCTCCCCTCATGCACCTCCATTCCCGTCCCCGTTTTCTTTCGCTCCACGCCGTCCGGAAGTTCCACCGCATGGCTCCGCCCCGCATTGTACACAGACTCGTAGCATCCCTCCAGTTTCTCCGGTGCGCTCGTCGTCGTTGGTTTCCTCGCCTCCTCGGCAGCTGCATCCAAGAAATGTTTAGTGGAGTTATGAACAGTTGCTGTTACCTCCGCAGCAGCCAATGACCGCCCCGGTAGATTGTTGACGCCCTTATCGCATAGCCTGCGTATATCCTCGTCGAAGACCACTTCACCCTTTACAGCTTGCCTCATACTCAAATAACGACCTGATGCCTGTATCTCGCTCAGTGCTCCTTTATCACGGATATACTTCGTGGGGTCCTTGAAAAACTCCTCCAGCAAGACATCCCGATTGGTGTCCACAATGCCCCTGCCGTCCAGTTCCCTCGTAAGAAATTCGTTCAGCTTCATTTCATTGACGCAAACTCTTCCTTCAAACAGCACCTCTTCGATATCAGTGAAAATGGTAAATTTCATTTCTTGCGTTCCTCTTAGCCTTTCCTCTGCCTCCCGCCTCGCTTCTGTCAGTGCCTGCGTGAGTACCCCGTTTGGTTTTCCCCTTGCAAGAGGGGTGATCGTATCCTTTTCGTTCATAGTTCCCACGTTGCCCGAGAGAGAGCACACCTTCGTGAAGAGGCCTAGTAATGGCCTCCAGCGCTTGGTGCGCAGTTAAGTTCAGAATCTCTTCAAGAAGCCGCTGGTCGTGTACGTAATCATCCGGCTCCTGAGCAAACACCTCCATCGTCACATTGTAGTCTTTCATCAACGGCCGCCCTGCCGCCAACATAATTCCAGAGGAAATCACTCAGCCTCATGTTGGTGCTGCTCATGGTCCACTGCGGCCACACTTCACTCCCCACCACATGTCGAGCTGCAGCGTCGGAACCATCACAAGAGCCACGGCGGGGTGCCATCACAACACCCGTGCGGTCACTCTTTACTCCCCGCCACATTTCGAGCTGCAGCGTCGGAGCCAACACAGATGCCGCTGGCTCCAAAGGACAGTCGCGGCTGTTTCTTCCCGCAGTCCCAATGGCGTTGGGCGTGGCACTCGCACGGCTCGGTGGTCGGTGCGCCATGCAGCCGCACTGCAACACCTGTCGGTGAAGCAGCCGAGGCCCACCGCCCCAACACCGCCACACTATCGCCCTTTTTTATCGCCCTTTTCTGTTTTTTCACGTTGTCTGTCTGTTTGCCCCATCACCGACACCAAAAACAAGTGCACACCTTCACAAAAGGGAAGGAACAAATAGAAAAGGAGGCACGATCCCACAGTCACGCCGCGGATCAACACTCTCCTCCACCCACCGCCATTGCCGCGCAGGAGACCGCAGTCACATCGGAGAGTCAGCACCACAATGTGCACCACACCATCGTGCACTGAACGATGGGCGAGACGCAGCCATGCATCGCCCGCTCCATTTTCCCACCACTCAAGTGTTGCGTGCCCGCACAAAGTAGCGAGCAGAATCAGAGTGCACACAAACCCAATCAATCCCCTCACTCGCTGAAGCACATTATTCGCATGGAGTGACAACATTTGGGGACACACCAGCAGTAGCAGGCTGCATGGAATTTCCCTGGCAACCCTGCGAAGAGACACAACAACTCTGCGGAGTCAAAGCGGCAGCCTCTCGATGTTGCCCGCAGTTCACATGGCAGGAAGAATTCCACGCACGCATAGTTCCGGGTACCTCGCTGTTTGAGTGCACATCAACAGAACATGTGAAAAAAATACCTGCGCGCAAGACGGCAATTAAACACGTGAAAAGTCGGTCTGTTTTCTCCGATGGCGCTGGCGAGCAGTCCTACACAATCCAATCAAAGTAGCACGCCGGACAGGATGGTGTCCGTCATTTAATTAAAAAAACGCGACACTGAAAGGGAGCAGAGAAGAGTTGGCGCATGCGATTGCCAGCGACAACTGTGAGCAAACCCGCCAGCACCAACTGAGGTGCCGAGCAGCACGCTTGTGTAGAACTGGCCGTCAGGCAGAGAGGATAAGCAAAACAAGAGGGCAGCAAACCCTCTCGTTCAATGTCTCCTGACCGCGACACCAGAATCAAAATACCATGGACGATAAGAGCGGCAACGCCTTCTCCAAGACATCGTGTCAAGAAGCCGCAGGACCTCAGGAAGGGAGAAAGGCAGCGGCGGCAGCCACAGCGGGGAGGCAATAAAACGGCTGGCAGGCACCTTCACGTCGACGCGCACACCACATCCGAGTGGGCCGGGAGCTCAGACCGAACCGCTCGGAAACACACGCATCAAATCCGCAAAACAAAGTCGCAGTGAATCGACAGGAACTCCCCGCCCAAAATAAATTTAAAAGGTAGCGTTTTTCAAGGGGGACTCCGCCTTTCCGACGACGGCACGGACGCCTCGCAGGAATTTCTTGCAAATCTCCCTTCGCAGGTCCGCATGAAAACGCAGCGGAATAAAAAGAGAGCGCAACGACGCAAAAAAAAAAAATAATCCCCCTAACCGACCAGGTGGCAGGCCGCCCTCGCGCAAGTGGAAAAAACACAAATTCACTCCGGTCTTGTCGTGGTGGTCGTCTCGCAACATTTTCTTCCTTCTCGTCGCAGTGAACATCCCCCTCCCACAAATCATTTGTTCGGGCCATGTTCCTGCGGCCAAACACCGCGCTGCTGGATCCCGCGGCACAGTCCTCGGCACAGAAGTGAGGGGAGGAAGAGGGACCGCTGAAGGTGCGAGCAAACCCGAATTCGGTGGCGGTCGCTGCAGTGAAGATTGACGTCCCACGCGGTGTCCCCTTTCTGGGCCCGGTCCTCACCGTGCCATGCGCTCAGCGTGCGGTGCGCCGGCCGCTCTGAACATCCACACGTGCTTGCGTCACACAGTCGCTCCCAGCCCCGTTCGTTGGCTGCATCAGGGATGTCGTCATCCGGAGACGGGCATAAGGACGTTGCATCCAACAAAACCTTCAGAAGCACCCGGTGGGCCAACGACGACCATCACTGCGGGGTGTGCGGCCCTTCCGCCGCTCACCTCAGATCGCACTTCTACGCCTCCTCGAGCAGCAGCAGCAGCATAAATACACCGGTCGACTAGAGGCCGTCACCAGCCATTGCAGGAAGATCACTGTGCCTCAGTGCTACGAAACCCGAATTGCATTGACGGGCCACTTCGGAAAATCCTGTCGCATCCTCCCCCATTATGCGGGAACACATCCATCGTGCATGTGGCCACCGCAGCCAAATGAATCCGGTCCAAACACCCTCCAAACCAAATTCCCCTTTCCGCAAGCCATTCCTTCGTTCCATGCACCCTGCCCCTCATCCGCACGTGCTCACTGACGCAAACCGCCATAGCCAGATGGTGGCCACCCAACGCTCCGGCAAAACATGTCCAGCACGCACTCGCATAACAAATAACATGCGCAAACACACGGCACGACGGCGGAGAAGTGCACACCGAAAGGATGCGGCCCTCCACAGCAGTCGCAGCCCACCGCACGCATCACACCCGTGGGAAGAGTGACTCGCGGTGCGCGCTCCCTCTCTCCTCCTTCTCTTCATGCCCACGGAGGAAGCAGCAGCCACCCGCAACAGCCAGCACACGCCACAAAAGAAGCATCCAAATCGAATGAAATGTGCATGTTGTGCGTGCATGTGGTTGTGTGTGCCTGCAGACACACAAATCAACAAAGTGGAAAAGACGAAGCAGAGCATGTGGAGAGACGCACAAAAATGTACAGCGGAGGTGCGTGGCGGAAGCAACAAGAAGAAGACCGCTCAAACTCATGACTGCACTGCCGTCCAAGCAGTGGCAATTCACACAAGATTTATTTAAAACAAAAAGAAAACCATCCCCTTCATCTTACACAAACCCCATCACACAAAATAATTATAAATAAAAAAGAAATCGTCCATTACTGTTCCACACAAATTTAAAAAACCAGCCGGCTGCCGTGTGGCCACACCGAACTGTCTGCATATTTTGTCCGAAAATAAAATTAAAAATATATTTAAATGTCTTTCAACCGTCCGACCCTCTGTGTGTCCGCACACCGTTTATATTTCATGGGGTCATCTGCGTGTTGCTGCTCCCCTCAGCCCTCTCATCGGCGCGTGAGTGCGGCCCGCAGAGCACAGTCACTCGTGTGTGTGGACCGAGAGAAGCACGCAGACATGACGGCAGTCGCGTCTCTCCAACGGGAGAGTGAGCGCAGCAAAGGAAAAACACGGCGGCAGGGTGTGGCTGTGTGTGTGTGGCGCTGCGGGTGTCTGCCAGCCCTGGCCGCAAGAAAACAAAACAAGAGGGAAAGAAATGTGTGCTCCGCCCCACAGGCCCTCGTCGCACGCCCACACGTCACGGCTCCCTCAGCGCGCCGTTCGTCGCGACCCCTCCTCATGCGTGCAGCAGGCGAGGCGCACAGGGCCGTCGTCATGAGCGTGTCGGTGGTGTGCGAGTGGAGCAGTTGGGCGGGAACACACGGCACCCCTCGCAGGAAGAGTGCAGCAACAAACAATTAAAAGAGGGAAGAGTAGAAAAGAAAAAACGTCCATCGTGACTTCCCCAAAAGCAAAAAAAAAAAAGATATGGGGAATGAAAAATAAAAGAAACAGATGAAAATAAATAAAAGAAAAAAAAGATTTTTAAGACACACACACGCGCAACACACAAAAAAAAATTATGAATTACAAACAGAAAGCAAGAAAAGAAAATTATCTTAAGGAAAAAGTTAGTTCTTGGAATTAATTCCGTGCAGGGGAGGTCGCAAGTGTCCCACGCGGCTGCCAGTCACGCCTCACAGAGCCGCAAAACCCCACAGTCCCAACAGCAGAAGCAGCGATGGCAGCAGTCCGTTCTCACGCATGGTGCCGGCATCGGTGTTATTCCCCTGCGACACATTTCCGAGACTGTTGCTGAGGGCCGCAGCATTTACGTCCCCGTTCTGTGCGTGGATCTCCTCCTTCTCTCGCCCATCCGCTCCTCCTTCTCTTGTCTCCACCGTTGGCTCGCCATCAGAAAAAGAACCACCATCCACAGTTTGAGTTCCATCGGAAGATTTTCCTGACGCCACCTGCTGTAAGGAGTCCTTTCCTGCTGAAGGAGTACTGACAGTGGGCACCGCTGATGGTGATGCACCGCCACCGTTCACACCACTGCTCCCCATCGACTGTCCCCGTTCCGTCAGATGGCTTCCGTCAAGAGCAGACGAAGTTCCGGCTTTCTGAGCATTCGGGGTCACCGGAGAAGTGGGGTCTTTATTCGGGTTAAGCGCAGTAATCTCCGCTTCATCCAACGGGCGGTTGTACAGCAGGACGTTCGTCACAGTCACAGACACTTCTTCTTTGTTGGCTGCGTTTACTCCATCCCCTCCAATGTAGAAGTGGGAGATCTCGTTCGACTCACCATTTCCCAATGCACATTCTTCATTCCCCACACGCTGACCATCAACGTACACGGAGCCCTGGGTGCCGTTCCGAAGCACAATGACCACGTGCTGCTGAGGTGTCCCTGTCTCCCAGCCGCTGCTGAGCTCCGTCGTCGTTTTTTCACCGCACAGTACATGCCACTTCTTTTCGCTGTCGTACGACAGTCCCAGCAGCACATTATTTCCATCGCCATTCATCTTCGCACCCATCAACGGAATGGGGGTGTTTCCCTCCTTCGGCACATTGTGGATGGACACCGTCGCCACAAGAGTGAAGTTGTAGTTCGCAAAGTGGTACAGCTGATTCTCCCCCTGCTTGCCAACAGGCCACTCCGCCCCTGCGCCACGCCCAGTGAACTTCACACCATTTTTCGTGCTGGTCACTGCTGACGCTGCTTCCCCAGCTTTATTATTTACTGTGGCGTTCACCCCGAGGTACTCGTCCCTCCATGTGTTCCCAGAAAGGTTGCCGGACAAAAAGCCAACCAGCCCAGCCGTGATCTTATCAGCGTTGCAGACATCGCCAGTTGGGGCACGATCCTTCTCAGCAATTAATGAGGTGCACAGGTTGGAGACACGGCCGTCCACCTCCTTCCAGGTTGCCAGCACCTCCTTCACACGCTTCAGCTTCTCAGTCAGAAACACAGAGACCATACCGGGTGATGGCTTTCCTTCCTTCTTCTTCTCGTACAGTGCAATCAACTCATCCTTCTTATCATTATTCCCGCCACTGTTGTACAACAGGGAGCTGGCGGCAGCGTCATCATCTTCTCCGGATACCGGCCCAATATCAACAATGTGCGTATTGTCCGTCAGCCAAAGATGGAGTTTGCCCTTTTCGTTCTCAACCTTCTCTGAATACACCGGCAGGGTGACGAGCATCACTTTTTTATCACCATCATTTCCAACAGTCGCTGTGATGAACCCGCTTCTAACGGCCTTCGCTTGTCCGTCCTTTTTGTTGTTGCCCCACACGCGCGAGAGTGTCCCGAGGGCCTCCGTCCACGACTCCCCCTTGTCACCGATCTCGTACACCCTGCGAGGGCCACCAGCGCACGCAGTCATCATCATGAGTTTTCCCTCCTCCCACTCCACGACGGAGGGATCGCTGCAGCCACCGTCAGACATCCCCTTCGACAGCGTCCAATTCGTAGTATCCGTGGAGTATATGATCAGTGAGACAGTCTTCACACCCTCTTCAGTGCCCGCCGCCTTCTTCGTGCCTTCCACAGGGAACACAAGAGTCTCATCCTTCATCTTAACACCCGATCCACCGCTTGCAATCAGCTTTGTCCAGGAATCGGGCAGTGTGTCAAAAAGTCTTTGCGGGGGATTTTCAGGATCTTTCCAGTCAATTTTTTTGTTACTTGTATCCCCACCACTACTGACGCTCCCTTTCACCAGCAAAAGTTCACAGCCACCTGCACCACTGTTCGGAGAATCTTTACTGCCGTGCTGTCCAACAAGCATGTAAATATCATCCCCCTTCACAGCAGTTGTTGGTCGGCTCACATCCAGTTTCTTCTTTTGACCTTCGGAAGCACCCTTCTCCAGTACTTGTGTCTTCTTTAAGGCATCACTAAACAATTCCTCCGGTGTGTCAGCAGTTTTTTTCGTGAGAAGTTGGGATGCAACGCCAGTAAAACTGACACCACCAGCCTCCTTCTTTTTGCACTGCGCCTCGGCAACGGCAAATACGTCATTCCCCACTTTTAGAAGGCTGGGAGCACCCAACGAGTCCACAGTTTCGTCACCCTCATTGATGCCCCTCCATTTAAACTTTGGTTCATCTGACTTCCCCGCAACTCCCGCAGCCTCCCCACTGCCGCAGCACACCATCACGACGAGGAGGAGCACCGCAGAGTAGAAGAGATGCCGGGACATGTTGGGCCTCTGCGGCTCACTCTCTCCTCCTTCCCTCCTCCTCCCGCTGGATCCGGTCACGCGGCGACGGTTGTGTGTGCGGGGTGCCTTCACTGCAGCAACACGTGAGAGCATACAAATATGTGTGTGTGGGCGGTGTGTGTGCTGTTGGTCCTTTCAGTGCCTTACAATTTCACAGTGGCGATTAGTGCTTGTTATTAACTTCTTTCCTTTGTGTGTGGGTAAGAGAGAAGTTAAGAAAAAGGAGTGAAACAGTGAGCACCGCCAGCGTCCACAGTGAGTGGCACCATCATCGTCATCCCTGCCGCAGTCACCCTCAACAACAACTCACGCACACAGACACATGAAACGAGAAGGATGAACAGTGCAGCGGGAACACACAGCGACGGTCATCACCACCAGCAGCAGGAGCCACGCCCGGCACGTCGTTATTCGTCACGCGTCAGCACACACTGAACAACGCCCTCACAAAAAGAAAAACCAGCAGGATAAAAAACGACAGCCGCCCTTCACGGCACACACGCGCTGCCGCCAGTCGTTTTACTCTTGTCTCCTCCAACGCACCCGCACATCGCCCTGCACAGCCGGAGAATCCTCCGTCGGCATACGAACAGCGGGAGGAACACGTCAAACCGTGCAGCTGCTGGGCTGAAGCCTATCCGCAATAGTCCCAGACACCAAAACGCCACGCCGCCCATGGGCAGCAAGCCTAGGAAATCACGCTCGCAGCACGGCAACATAACAATTCGCGGTCATCCGTCATCCCTCCTCGCAAGGGCAGCCGCAGCAAGAATCGTGTACGTGCGTGCGTCCTCAGCGTTCACGCCGCCCCACAGCGTGCGCAACATGGCGTGTGCATCCGCTAGTGCGTTTGTCAGCGTGTATACTTGCAGAGCAGCTGTGCGGCACAAGAGAGTCCCAACAAAGCAAAGATAGGGAGAAGCGGATAGCACACACGCAGATTACTCTTACCATCACACACACACACACACGCAGCCGGCGGAATGGGTGCACTCAACAACACAACCAAAAATAAAACAAAAAGAAGCGTGGGACGACCAGCGCACACACACTCTCACTGCTCCCGTAAAGCAAAACACACACACAGGGAGAGAGAGAGAGGTCGCCCACTCAATGTAATGGAAACAAAAGAAAAACAGTTACGGTGCTCCGCCCATGCAGCCAGGCAGGACGGCAGCGGTGCGTGTCGTGCAAAAGAGAGCACCAACGGGCCTGCATGGGTGTGCATGCATATATACAATGGGCACATTATGTGTGTGCTTCGTGGGGTGAGGTGAGGGCGAGAGTCCATGCAAGGGGACACACACAGAGAGAGAAGGACGAGTGTGTGTGCGGGCGGTGCACGGCTCTCTCTCCCTCACTCTCACGCGGCCACCGCAGCAGCAGCAGCCGCACACGCAACAAGAAGAAGCAAAAGAGGGGAGGTGGTGTGGAAGGCCGCGGTAATGCCGGCGCTGTCAGCTGGTATCTCTGTATTGATTGTGTTATTGGTGGCAGTCTCTGGTACTGTTGTGTACCTCTCATCATTATCTGCCTCAGTGTTCCTGTCTCCCGAGGCGGCTTCAAATTCAGCGGTCCTACCGTTGTGTGCCACGTCATCATTGACGTCGTCGTTATTGGCCCGTTCAAGGTCACCCGCATCACCAGAGGTTTGAGTGCTTCTTGTGCCAGCGGTAGTCCTTTCAGCAGTAGGAGCTGCAGGGCTGCTGTCGTTGACGTCATCATGTGTCGTGGCAATTATACCTGCGTTGGGTATTTCCTCCGATTGCAATTCGGTGTTGCTGGCTGGCAGAGCAGCGGGGCCAGTATCTCCCTCGGAATCATGTTGTGTCACTGAGGCGGCAGGAGGCGTGGGATTGTTAGCACCACTGTTCTCCACCGTGCTTCCGGCAACGCCACTGCTGTCTGTGGAGGTAGATAATGGTGTTGTACTCTCTCGACTCAAATGCGATACGCTCTCCGGTGACTGCAAGGAGGATGCTCCTTCCTCGTGCTTTGTTGAACCTTTCGTTTGTGGCACCTTCGTTTCGTGCGAGTGACCTCCGTCTTGTGGCTTTGAATGTTTTTCCGCTGTAATTGCTGGATGTGTTTCTTCTGACTGCAATGTGTTTGTTCCTGGTGGTGGTTGTCGTGGCAGTTGTGGTAGTGATTCTGCTGGAGGTGGTGGTGGTGGCGGTTGGGGACTTTTCGTGCCTTCCTCATCTTCCGGTTGGCCTCCTGCTGGCACTTGACTCCCAGTTTGTTTGGGACGATCGGCATCTGAACTGACATTCTGCTCGCCTGTTATTTGTGAATCCTCGTTTCCTGCCAACTTATTCGTCACTTCCAGTGAACCTGTATGTTCCTGTCCTTCTCCACCTTGTCCCGCCTGTGGCATCTGGTCTGAAGAAGATAATCCCTTCAATGTGCCATCGCTGCCCTCGCCAATTTTGTCATCAGAATCAACAGCAGCGACAACAGCGGAGTGTTGACGCCTCCAACGGCTACGGCCATCCACAACGGCACGCACACCGTCCATCCCCCGACGAACGCATTCCCCCACGGCAGAAATATTCGCACCGCCTCCTGTCCTCCTGCCGAACGCCTCCGCGCACTCCTTCCGCAGCTGAGCGCGCCGTCCCGCAAAACAAAACTCTCAACCGCACTGCCGTCAGCACCTCCGCCAGCAACATCGGCCGCCACCACACTAACACCGCACCACAGCACGCAGAGGGCACACACCAGCAGCACACGGCCAGTCATCATCATCGCCATCACTCCTGTCACTTGCCTGCAGCCTTCAGCACAAACCAACTCCCCGTCAACGCAGCGTGAAAGCAAAGAAGAGACAAGTCACACAATAACGCGCAAAGTAAACAGCGGCAGCAGCCCTGCGGCAGCACGCACACCGACCTGCAAATCAGAAGCAAAAAGGCAATACCAAAACAATAAAAAAAGGAGTTAAGTGTCCAACAGGAGTCCCTCCGCCCAGAAAAAAATACACCTCAGCAACATTTTCATTTCATACGCCATGCAGCACAGCATGTCTGTGTTCATACATACATGCGTACAATGCCCTCACAAGAAAAAAAATCGTACTGTTCTACCAGCCCACACAACAACCCTCACATTTCATGCGGCATCCGGCCTGTCTCTCCACTCCTCCTTTTGTGCAGTCCGTGAAACGCACAGCCGCAGGGCCGGCACCGAGTGCAGGCAACAGAAGCAAGCAGGAGGGAAACACTTCCCTCATGACGGTGTGCAGCAGCCGACCATTAAGTAAAGAAAGAAAAGAGCGCGTATTATTCCAGTCAGGCAAAATCAAAAAAGTAAAAACAAAACCTGCGGGGAACGCAGCTCATATTCTCCGTGAGAAGTCGAAAATCGACACTCCGTGGCTGAAAAGACTGCCACAACCCCACACAGTCCCAAAAGCGGAGGCAGCAGTGTTTCTCCACCCACAAGAGGTGATAATTTCGCTGCCGTCCACCGTCGGCAAGGACAAGTCAGCTTCAAAAGAGATTCCTCTGCTCTCGCTGACTTTCTCGTTGTTTAAAGGAGATGCGCTCTGTGTGGCGCTGCTGCACGCACTGCTGTTTGTCGGCTCCCTGGCGGCGGGGGTGGGTGCTCGAGGACCATGGATGCTGTCCCATCGCTGCACACATCGGTGGTGTTGGGCGTCGTGAGGTCAGGACTCATATATTCCTCCATTCCCACGGAATTATTCGTGTCGCCGTAATCCGAGCAGCTCCTCGCCGCAAAATCGCAGAATATCGCATTGAAAGCCTCCTCTTCCGTTACATATTGACCATCCGGCTTCTTACCAGTACGACACGCAGTCCAGTTGCTCTCGCCGAATAGGCGCCAGTGCACCCCGGAATCCTCGCTCCCACACGCACCATACAACCATCGCCATCTCTCTTCGCGTACACGTGCGAGCAGCAGCAGCAGTAGAGTTGCTGAATTCGGCGAGCAGATCCGCACACCAAGTGGAGAAGAGAAGGGGCAAAAGGGAAATACAAGGAGGTGCAGCAAAAAGAGACACACACATCGTCACAGCGTCGCCGTTGCGTGCGCGGTAATGATGCGACCTCCCGCGGCAGGCACAACTCGCACACTGCACGCACCGCAAAACGACATCCACACAAGAAACACGCACACACAACGACAGAACAGCCACCATAAAATAGAAGGAGGAGAGAACCACAACCATCTCCCCACACTTGCACAACAAACGACTCTCCCTTTCTATGCGAGACAGTTGCCGCAAGCCTGCCATCTTTCCGCTGCACGCTCTCAGCGCCCACAGTGGGAGTCAGCACAGCGTACAAGTGAGAAACAAAACGCATCTCACTCCCGTCGGGAGAAATAAAAACACCGCAACGGCAACAACAACGGTGCAAGAGTGTCGCATCGGATGGTACGATGGCGTTGTTGGCGTCCAGATCAATGACGCGTGCCCTCTAAAATACGCGTGGAAGATACCGCACGTACGACTGCAGGGTCGCGTCCGCAGATAAACGGCATTCGGAGCCAAGTCTGCCTCTCGGTGGCAAAGATGGGTCAGGAATGTCGTCGGAGAGGCACCACGGCAGACGGCAGCGTAGAGCAAGGTACCGCACAAGGGACACAAATATTCGCCTGCCTCGTCCCTGGAGAAGCACAACCAACTTGGCCGGGGTTATCTCGCCCTCTGGCGATGGCACATTTTTAAAAACTCTCGCGGTATTGGGGAGACTCGGCAATGCCCCAACGTGCTTGCCGCGATTCCACGAGAATGTGGACGGTCTGCATTTGTCCATGCAGGTCACAGCCGATAGGCGCATCATCGGGGATACGGTTTGAGTGCGCACAACGACGGTTACTTGCCTCATGCCACATCACAGGCAGGCCGTACCTCATCATTCCCTGCAGGATTCGCCTACGCTCCTCCAAGGAGTACTGGGGGCGTCCGTTGTGCTGCACGCGGATCGCATCATCTTCCATAACAACTCCATTCACCAAAAGACCGCGGCTAAACAGCCCGTCCACAACAATCGTCAAGGGGCCGCCACCCACCGCGTGCTGAGGTGGAAAACGCACGTGACGAATACGTCTCCGGTAGGTTTCATCGCAAATACACAACCGCTATTCCCTCCGTCACTGTGTTGTCATCACCGCAGCAGCAACGCACCAGTGCAGGCCATGTTGGGCATGATGGGAGAGAAAGTCCCATTCTCCAAGCCATGATGTCATCAAGAGAGTCAGACGGCTGCTCTGCCACGGTGATAGCATGCCCCATCGGGCGCAACATAATATCAGAGTCCAGCAGATTGGAAGGCGCGGTTGCCGCCCCGCCAATGAGAAAAATGCGCGCCACCACACGAGGCTCCGCTGGCACTCCTGCCTCCATATTGTGTTCCCTCAGTAACGGACTCTGCGTCAGCACCGTCGCCACACTGGTAGGTCTGGATGTGTCTACAGCACGGCACGCGTTGCTGCCACCGCCCGCTCCTCCCCTGTTTGCTCACCACCCATCGTCATGCGGCAGCAGCGAGTGAGGCAAACCTCGATTGGTTCCGCCTGCAAGTCCCTCGGCATCTGCTCGATCCACCGCCATGGAAAAACGGCGATGCGCAGCGGCGGAGCATTTGATCGTATCAGCAAACAAATTGGAGAAAAAGGGCTCAACCACACACACAGGACCCCCAGCAGGAAAAGGTACACACGGCGTGGATAACACAACTCAAAGTAACGCCTCCAACACAAAGCGTGAATGACTCTGTCGACGCCACACCCGCACCGCATGCCGTCAACTCCTCCACGGCAAAAACAAACTGGCAAAAGGCAAGAAATAAACGCTTCGAGAGAGCAAAAAACACCACTGCAGCACCGCTCACAACGTCGTCAATCGGCCTGAGGCATGTCGTCTCGGATACACCTGGCGTACACCGTTCTCCCGGCACTTTTTTTGAAAGGCGGTCATCCACCAGCCGCGATCCGTCGGTCACACGAGGAGTGCAGGCAACAGGCATGTCTGTCGCACCCTCCATCACCCTCACAAAGCGTCGAATTGTCGTTGGCAGGAGTAATGTTGTTTCTGCTCCACGCGTCTCCATCCCCTGGGAGAAGAGACACGCCGACTGCTGCCACCAGTTCCTCCCTCGTCGCCTCTCTCCTCCTCCACAAGTCTATAATATTCCGCAGAGTTGCTCATGGCAGTGTCTCCACCATCCCGCACGTGAAACAAATTAAACTTCTTCTCCCTGAGACCCAAAGCGACCAAAACAAAAGCGAGCCGAGCATCCAACGGCTGCACTGGCCCAACCCCAAAAAGCTGCACCAAGTACACAATGACAGGATCACGACGGCGACACCGCAGAAAAATAGGGTCCACTGCGGAGATTGGTTTGTGCTGCGCACAGTTGCGGTGTCGCCGGACTTATCGCATCGCCAAAAACAAAAACAATAATCCTGCAACATGCGGGGAGGAAGTTCCACAAGCGCATCATCGACGGAGCCAAACAACTGTACCGTCAGCAGAGGGCAGCGGGTGACGGGGAATCGAAGGTGGTGGAACTGTTGGGGAGGGTCGATGCGCAGTGTCCCCCACAAATACGAGGCGGATGAGGCGAAACACACTCGTCCGAACGTCACCGGCCACCAAAATGCATGGCTCCCTGCCGGGAATATTGATGAGCTCGAGCCTGGAGCAACTACTCGCAGTGCGTGAAAGCGTCTTCCTGCACTGACGCTGCGATTCACATTAGACGGGCAACTTCAGCACAGTCGATCCCCAGCAGTAAAATGCAGCTGGCAGTGACGCTGCGGATTATCGATTTTCCCCGGGCAACGGAGGGCGGAGAAGAAAACTGGTCTCCCCAGCTGCGCGGCATCCATCCATCCACTCTGTGCGCTCGGAGTGCCCCGCAGCTGCCATGAGAGATGCAGCGGACAGACCTCCGTTAGTTTCGCCTCGATCCGTCGACGAAGAATTTCGCGGCGCTGTCGGCACACACCGAAGTCTCCCTCGTGCCCGCCAAACAAAAGACACACCCGTTGAGCATCGTCACGTGCGTCAACGGCCACGCAAGTAAATATCCACCGCAACGCAAAGTGCTTCTTATTGGGCACCAAAAGAAACCTGGAGGCGGCGGCCTCGACAACACACAACAAATCACACGCCAGGCAACGCTCAGATACATGCGAATGGGCCAACGCGGGATGAGCAGCACAAACACTCGAGAGCTGCTGCGTGAACTCCACGGCAAATGGATCAGCCTCAACGCATGGGCACTAATTACGGCGGGTGACAGCGCAAAAGCCAACGGTTCCGCAAGGCCGGGAATTGTGGGGACGGCATTCAAACCTCCTGGGATTCGTGTGCCAAGACACGCAAATAATCCGCCTCTCGGTGCAAATCGCCATCGTCCTCATCGTTGTTTTGCCGTCATTCGTATTGCCACACTCAAAGCCGTGAGGGAAGGTGCTGCCATGATGATTGTGACATCACCCTGAATGAAGGAACGCAATGCCTCGAAGGGTACCGAGTGCAGGCATCCCGTCAGGCAGCGACACGACGCACTTCTGAAGAAAGCCGATAAAAGACCGTAGAAAAAGCTTTCATCCGCCATCGTAATATCGTCCAGCGGGTGCGGCCTCTTATTCCTCCTTCGGCGCCTCGTCCCTCTCCACAGCACCAGCTGCCACTGCCCTAGATCACGCTCCTGCCGCAATCACTCTCACAGAGAGGGAGGAGTGTGTGGATGTGTGCCGAGAGCACAGCGACAGTCATTGCCAGGGGAGGCCATCGTGGCACCGTCCGTCACGCGCCAGCACACAAAGAGCAGGCAACGCCATCAACCGGCAAAGCAAAAACAGAAGGCAGAGCACTGTGCAAATACCTATTTGTCCTTGTGCTGGAGGAGCAGAAGAGAAAAGGAGCACAGAGAGGCAAATCAACACAGCAAGAGGCACAACTGGATGGAGGCGATACATGCGGCACGGCCCCGACCTCAACAATCACGCACGGTGGCAGCATACAAATCCACAAAGCAAAAAAAACAAAAAAAGAAAAACACGGCGGCAGGGTGTGGCTGTGTGTGTGGCGCTGCGGGTGTCTGCCAGCCCTGGCCGCAAAAAAACAAAACAGGAGGGAAAGAAATGTGTGCTCCGCCCCACAGGCCCTCGTCGCACGCCCACACGTCACGGCTCCCTCAGCGCGCCGTTCGTCGCGGCCCCTCCTCATGCGTGCAGCAGGCGAGGCGCACAGGGCCGTCGTCATGAGCGTGTCGGTGGTGTGCGAGTGGAGCAGTTGGGCGGGAACACACGGCACCCCTCGCACGAAGAGTGCAGCAACAAACAATTAAAAGAGGGAAGAGTAGAAAAGAAAAAACGTCCATCGTGACTTCCCCAAAAGCAAAAAAAAAAAAGATATGGGGAATGAAAAATAAAAGAAACAGATGAAAATAAATAAAGGAAAAAAAATTTTAAGGACACACACACGCGCAACACGAAAAAAAATTATGAATTACAAACAGAAAGCAAGAAAAGAAAATTATCTTAAGGAAAAAGTTAGTTCTTGGAATTAATTCCGTGCAGGGGAGGTCGCAAGTGTCCCACGCTACTGTCAGTCACGCCTCACAGAGCGACAAACCCCCACAGTCCCAACAGAAGCAGAAGAAGCAGCGATGGCAGCAGTCCGCTCTCACACATGGTGCCGGCATCGCTGTTATTCCCCTGCGACACATTTCCGAGACTGCTGCTGAGGGCCGCAGCCTTTACGTCCCCGTTCTGTGCGTGGATCTCCTCCTTCTCTCGCCCATCCGCTCCTCCTTCTCTTGTCTCCACCGTTGGCTCGCCATCAGAAAAAGAACCACCATCCACAGTTTGAGTTCCATCGGAAGATTTTCCTGACGCCACCTGCTGTAAGGAGTCCTTTCCTGCTGAAGGAGTACTGACAGTGGGCACCGCTGATGGTGATGCACCGCCACCGTTCACACCACTGCTCCCCATCGACTGTCCCCGTTCCGTCAGATGGCTTCCGTCAAGAGCAGACGAAGTTCCGGCTTTCTGAGCATTCGGGGTCACCGGAGAAGTGGGGTCTTTATTCGGGTTAAGCGCAGTAATCTCCGCTTCATCCAACGGGCGGTTGTACAGCAGGACGTTCGTCACAGTCACAGACACTTCTTTGTTGGCTGCGTTTTCTCCATCCCCTCCAATGTAGAAGTGGGAGATCTCGTTCGACGCACCATTGCCCAATGCACATTCTTCATTCCCCACACGCTGACCATCGACGTACACGGAGCCCTGGGTGCTGTTCTTCAACAAAACCACCACGTGTTGAGGTGTCCCTGTCTCCCACGTGCTGCTGAGCTTCGTCGTCGTTTTGTCACCGCACAGCACATGCCACTTCTTTCCGCTGTCGTACGACAACTCCATAAGTTTGTTTTCTCCGTTACTGCCCGCACGCACACCCACCAACGGAATGGGGGTGTCTCCCTCCTCCGGCATTTTGTCGATGGACACCGTCGCCACAAGAGTGAAGTTGTAGTTCGCAAAGTGGTACAGCTGATTCTCCCCCTGCTTGCCAACAGGCCACTCCGCCCCTGCGCCACGCCCAGTGAACTTCACACCATTTTTCGTGCTGGCCAATGCTGCCGCTGCCCCAGCTTTATTATTTACTGTGGCGTTCACGCCGAGGTACTCGTCCCTCCATACGTTCTCAGAGAAGTTGCCCGACAAAAAGCCAACCAGCCCAGCCGTGATCTTATCAGCGCCGCAGACATCGCCGGTTGGGGGATCCTTCTCAGCAATTAATGAGGTGCACAGGTTGGAGACACGTCCGTCCACCTCCTTCCAGGTCGCCAGCACCTCCTTCACACGCTTCAGCTTCTCAGTCAGAAGCACAGAGACCATACCGGGTGATGGCTTTCCTTCCTTCTTCTTCTTCTCGTACAGTGCAATCAACTTCTCATCATTAGTGTTTTCACCACTGTTGTACAACAGGGAGCTGGCGGCAGCGTCATCATCTTCTCCGGATACCGGCCCAATATCAACAATGTGCGTATTGTCCGTCAGCCAAAGATGGAGTTTGCCCTTTTCGTTGCCTTCCTCGGCATACACCGGCAGAGTGACGAGCATCACATTCCTCTTATCACCATCATTTCCAACAGTCGCCGTGATGAACCCGCTTCTAACGGCCGTCGCTTGTCCGTCCTTTTTGTTGTTGCCCCAAACGCGCGAGAGTGTCCCGAGGGCCTCCGTCCACGACTCCCCCTTGTCACCGATCTCGTACACCCTGCGAGGGCCACCAGCACACGCAGTCATCATCATGAGTTTTCCCTCCTCCCACTCCACGACGGAGGGATCGCTGCAGCCACCGTCAGACATCCCCTTCGACAGCTTTAAATTCTTATTATCCGTGGAGGAGTATATGATCAGTGAGACAGTCTTCACACCCTCTTCAGTGCCCTCCGCCGCCTTCTTCGTGCCTTCCACAGGAAATACAAGAGTCTCATCCTTCATCTTAACACCCGATCCACCGCTTCCAATCAGCTTTGTCCAGGAATCGAGCTGTGCGCCAAAAAGTCCTTGCGGGGAACTTTCTATAACTTCCCAGTCAATTTTTTTGTTGTTTTCATCCTCAATATCGACGCTCTCTTTCACCAGCAAAAGTCCCAATTGAGCCGCGTCAGACGCACCATCCTGTCCAGAAGAGGCAACTTTATTGTAGGCTCCAACAAGCATGTAAATATCATTCCCCTTCAAAACTGTTGTTGGTCGGCTCACATCCACTTTCTTCTTTGCGTCATCGGAAGCACCCTTCTCCAGTACTTGTGTCTCATCTTCGGGGTTTTTCAGTACTTCCACCGGTGTCTCAGCAGTTTCTGTCGTGAGAGGTTGAGATGCAACGCCAGTAAAACTGACATCACCAGCCTCCTTCTTTTTGCACTGCGCCTCGGCAACGGCAAACACGTCATTCCCCACTTTTAGAAGGCTGGGAGCACCCAACGAGTCCACAGTTTCACCTCCACTCTCATTGATGCCCCTCCATTCAAACGTTGATACAGATGACGGCTCCGCAACTCCCGCAGCCTCCCCACTGCCGCAGCACACCATCACGACGAGGAGGAGCACCGCAGAGTAGAAGAGATGCCGGGACATGTTGGGCCTCTGCGGCTCACTCTCTCCTCCTTCCCTCCTCCTTCCGCTCGATCCGGTCACGCGGCGACGGTTGTGTGTGCGGGGTGCCTTCACTGCAGCAACACGTGAGAGCATACAAATATGTGTGTGTGGGCGGTGTGTGTGCTGTTGGTCCTTTCAGTGCCTTACAATTTCACAGTGGCGATTAGCGCTTGTTATTAACTTCTTTCCTTTGTGTGAGAGTACGAGAGAAGTTAAGAAAAAGAAGTGAAACAGTGAACACCGCCAGCGTCCACTGTGAGTGGCATCATCATCATCCCCGCCGCAGTCACTCTCAACAACAACTCACGCACGCAGACACATGAAACGAGAAGGATGAAAAGTGCAGCGGGAACACACAGCGACGGTCATCAGCAGCAGCAGCAGGAACCACGCCCGGCACGTCGTTATTCGTCATGCGCCAGCACACACCGAGCGAAGCCCGCATCCGGCAGTGCAAAAACAGAGGGGTGAGAAGAATGACCCCAAGAGCAGGCAACAACTTCACGCATGGCGGGCATCGTGCAGCCGCGTCAGCCAGCACCCAGCGAAATGAGAAGGCGTCCACACGCATTCATCCGATGTCACCGTGATTCCACCGCACTCACACACGCAGCGGCCTCTACATGTCATCAAGAAACGCAATCCAAAGTATCTCCATCACCAAAGCACTCCTGCAGAGCACTGTGCAAATACTCATGTGGCTGTGTACGTGTGCTGGAGGAAGAGCTAAAAAAAAAGAAGGAGCACGGGGAGGCACATCAGCACAGCAGTAGGAACAGCTGAATGGAAGCGGTACATTTGGTACGGCCCTGACATCAACAATCACGCACGGTGGCAGCACACACACATCCACAAAGCAAAAGAAAAAAAGGTACGCCTCGGTAAATATCACTTAATGCTTCTTTTCATCAGAAGCTAAATCCAACATCAAAGCCGTCGTGTCATTATTCATTGGTTGCTGGTTAGATCTCGCCTTTTTTTTTCCTTATCCTTTTGGTGAATTCTGGTTGTACAGTTATTTCTTTCTTTTTTTTTTCTTCTCTTCAGAAAATCTCCTGCCCTTCCAATTCCCTCACTGGCAGTGTTCCTTTTGTCCATCCGCTTCCCCGCAGCAAGGAATTCCCCAAACGGGTCCGCTGCGGACACGACACGCATATGTGTATGCAGTGCAAACGGTGAATAGGTTCACTAGTCGAGACAATGGCATGCCGATAAGAGATTTATTCCAATGTTCCTGTTTTGTGTTTCTCTCATCCAAGTAATGCAGTTTGTGTGTATGTATTTGTATTAGGTGCGACCCACGACGTCTTATCACACACCCAGTTTCTCTGGACTTAATTTGATCCCTCTCCCTTTATTCTTGTCGATTGCGACTGAGAGGCTCACAGATGCCATATCAGAGTTTACTGCTGGCCTCCGCCATAAAAGACTGGACGTCCTTCATCTGCTGCTGCGTGATCGCCCCTGACTGTCGCCACAGTGGCAGCAACTGCGAGAGCGTGACGACCGCCTCAAGCTCGTACCCGAGGCTACCGAGAAGCTGCTTCGCCCCCATCTCACGATCAATGAGGACGACAATCGACACAATCTCCAGGCCAGCTGCCTTCAGTTTTTCAATCGCCTCCAACTTCGTCCCCCCGGTCGTGACGATGTCGTCGATGACCACCACGCGGTCGCCCTTCTTGTAATCGCCCTCAATGGCGGCCTTCGTGCCATACGACTTCGCCTCACGGCGTGGGTACACAAGCGGGATGTTCATCTCAAGGGAGATGGCGGTGGCGATGGGGAGCGCCGCGTAAGGCAGGCCAACGAGACGGTCAAACTGCAGCGTTCGCAGCACGTTGGCGTACTCGCGTGCAACCAGGCGTAGAATAGAGGGGTGCGTCACCAGACGACGAAGATCCAAATATATCGGTGAATTCTTGCCAGACTTCAATGTAAAGTTGCCAAAACGAACACAACGGGAAGCCACAAGCGCCGCAGCCAGATCAGTGGAGCAAGCCTTGCCAAAGCGAACAAGATTGATGTCTTCACAAAGCTTCTTGGCCGCCGCGCGGGGATCCTTCGCACGTGCCACAGCACGTGAGACGTTGATCAACAAACCGCTGCCATCGGCACGGAGGCCAGCGTTCAGAGCTTCCTTGAGATCACCGCCCTGAGCACCAATGCCAGGAACAAGAAACCACAGCGTCGGGGCACGCACTCGCACGCGGCTGAGAGCAATCGGATCCGTGGCGCCCACAACAAGACCAACGTTCTTGTTGTAGTTCCACACTGTCTCTGCGTGCTCTGCGACCGACTCGTACAGGTGGCGGCCGTTCACGCGGAGGCACTGAATTTCATTGGAGCCCTTATTGGAGGTCTTGCAGAGGACAAACACACCCTTCGATGCGTACTGCAGGAACGGCGAGAGGGAGTCGCCACCCATGTACGGGGACGTCGTAATTGCATGAGCTTTGAGATGCTCAAAGGCAGACTTGGCGTAAGCC
>NW_001849479.1:108272-116600 GCF_000209065.1 Trypanosoma cruzi
CGATGGACGCAGACTCTGAATGAACCGGGCGTCGCAATGAGTGCGACGCCGGCCCTGTGTAAGGGTTCGCAGAACAAGCTTCGTCATTGTGCGTCGCGTGTTCGCAGTGCGCCACGAGCGGAATGTCAAGTTTGCCACAAAGTTCAAAGGCGGCCTCCGTCACATCCGCGCTGCTCTTGAGGTTCCCGGTGGAGTTGTCAAGATAAAGCTTCAGTCCGGCACAACGGGCCTTGAGAGCCGCGTGTTGCGGTTGTGTCCACAGCGTCTCCAATTCCTGCAGATGCTCGTGGGCGGTAGCACCAAAAAATAAGCGAATGTCGCACAATTTCTCCACCGCCTTGGCACGACGCACTTCTCAGCAAACGCTGTGATCGTCTGCGTTGGTGGTTTTGTGTTGGGCATGTCGCACACCACACCGATTCCACCCGCGTAGGCCGCCTCGGACTCACTCCGCATGTCACCCTTCTGCTCCAGGCCGGGCTCGCGAAAGTGGACGTGGCAGTCAACAAGTGTGGGCAGTTCCACCCGCGTCATGGACGTCATTTGCGTGTCCCTCCTCCCTGCTTCACTACCCCCAACGCCAAATGCCCTCGAGATAATCGCCGCAAGCCACTCCGCACAAAAAGACGGTTCGAGTTTTTAAAAAAAAAAAAAAAAAACGTAAAAGAGATTTAAAAAACAACAACAACTAGAAGAGGGAAGAAAACAAAACAAAAAAAAAAATAACGGTCCAGCCGCGGGTATGTCACGCACCTCTCCTGCGGTTCCTCTCGTCACGCGACGGTCACATCGATCCATTTAACTTCTGGCGGGGGCGGCAAACGGGGAGAAGATGCGCGGCAACAACGCTGAGGTTGCTGCACATACTCGCCAAAAAATAAAAAATAAAAAGCAAAAACTTATCCAGATGCTTTTTTCTTTTTTTTTCTTTTTTCGTTCTTCCTTCCTCTGCTTTTTCTCGTGTGGACTTCAAATCCAGAAGTCTACTGCTTGAAGGGGGTCTCACACATATCACACCGAGCCCTCCCCGGTGCGTTGATGAATGTGCAGACGTCACAAGCGACCTGCGCCTTTGCCTCGGCAGCGCCGCCACGCCGACTTTTACCAACGGCGCCGTGGAGCCGGGTCGCACCAAATGCCGTGGAGCTCTCTTGCACCGGTTGGAGCAGCTCCGCCGGGACCTCCTCCCACACCTCAGTCTCCTTCATTGCACCCGGAATCTTCTCCAGCACACGTTCCGTGGCGTTCACTGTCAGTACGTCGCCGTCGCATAGACCGTAGTCAAACAGAGTACCGGCATCCTCATCGCCCTGAAAAGACTTTGGCATTTCATTGGTATCAATGACTAAAGGGGACGCAACATTGCCGGAACCAGACGGTTGCACTTCGGATTCGTTCTTCTTCATCGTGTGGTTCCGATGACGGCGCAGTGGCTTACGCCCACGGAGAAGCTCCATCTCCTGCAGAGGCAACAGAAAACCGTGATGCTCTGCCACCAGACGAGATATGGCCTGTTTGAGCTCACGCAGAGTGGTGGTGTGATGCAGTTCTCGAAGCACATCCGTGGACTCGTAAAAGTTTTTTCTACTGCGGCGAAAGCGTAGCTGTAGTCTCAGCGACCCGTTCAAAAAGCAACGAGACGATTCCCTAATTCTCTCGAGAAGCGATGCCACACATTCCTCGCAGGTAGGCGGGTCAAAGACACGGTCCGTGTTTCGCTCCACAAATAAAATCGCTTTGCTTGAATCCACCCTGCACCGGATAAGTTCCGTATTCTCCTCTCCTGAAGAAGGAGATGAAGGTAAAAGCATTCCCGATTTTCCATACGTCTCAAGTATGTCTACAAACTCTGTCAACGGCAGCAGCAACAGTGGAGGGAACGGCGGCAATTTGTTGTCATCGTCCAGAGAGTACACGTCACAGGCATCGTCGATGGAAATGGCAGAAGATCTCTGGTGCCACAGTTGCACGAGATGCCGGGCAACGGATTTTGCCTCCCAAAACGGATCTGCCGGATTAAGAAGATGCGGTGCAACAAGCGTCCCACCATGTGGACAGAGCAACGCCTCGTAATCAAAACAAGGCGGGAGCGAGAAGGTGCCGTCCAAATCCATGAACCATCGCCGCCAAAGTGTCACCCACCACATCGGAATGCACCCGTATGTGTGGCACAAATCCGGACACGTCGCGGCACGTGCCTTCTTGAGTGCCTCCTCCGCCTGCTGCAGTGGAGTCGCAACAGACATTGACGGTGTCACTTGTGGAGCGGTTCTTGTCTCAGTGGAACTATTGGTTTGTTTAAACCTTTTCTTATGCCCTCCTCGCCGCACCCGCATGGACTCCCACGCTGCTTCCGCCCTTTTTCGCTCTTCCTCCTCTCTTGTGAGCGTGGCAATCTGCGTCTCGGCAGCGGCAACCACAGCAGCCTGCTCCTTTTCCCACGAACGATAGTGATCCCGGTAAAGGCGTTCAAGGTTCCTCTTCCACACGTAAGAATTGGGGTGTTGCTTCCGCATCTCTGCCTGTGGCATGGAAAGGAATTGAGCGGCAGATGCCAGGGTGGGGAACCGTTTCGACTCAGCGATCTTTGACATCTTCGCATGATGGCGCTGCGCTGTCAAGCTGACGGTGTTTTGAATGCAGTCGGGGCACCGGGGAGTACTCTCCGTAGGAAGGTATGGCAGAAACTTGTCCAAAACCTCGGATGTGTTTTCTCCCGCGCAGAGCGGCTGCGCAACTCGCTCTCGCAGATAACGCCAAGTAGCCGCTGGGACCACCTGAACCACCGCGGATGGCGCAAGAAGTCGATGATCGCAGAGAAGTCTGCCACATTCGGGTAAAGTGAGCCTGGAGACACCATCATGCCAATTGTTATTTTTACTATGATTATCATTATTATTATTATTATTATTGTCGTTACTCTCGTTTCTGTCCGCTGCCTCCTCCATGCGAAGGGCGGCAAAAAGCCCCGTGAAGCCCTGACGATTCACCACATCCTTCCGCTTCGCATTTGCCGCAAGAGACTTCTCCCAAAACTCCATCAAAGCTTTGCTTACATACACCGTCCGCCCCGTCGCCGCCGCCGCCTCCCCTTCACTCCTCAACTCCTCGCAGTAAATATTAGTTTGGTTGCTTGTGTCGGTTTGGCTGCCATGGCACTTACTCTTCAGTGCGTCACGGGCGCCACTGAGCAACGCCAACGCTGCCCTCTCCTCGTCCCACGATTTCTTCAGCCGTAGCACCTCTGCTGCCATGGACCTTGTGCAAACCGCACAGGCGTAATCACGCACTCGCCAGCCGACGTGGGAAGAAGACATCTCCTCGGCAACAGGAAAAGTGCCGTGCAATGTAGGCATTGTGTTCAGCAGCGACGCCAATCGCGCAGACAATGCAGAAGGAACAAGTTTATACGGACCCCAGGGAGCCAACTTGCCGTGTGGACAGCGCAGACCCTCCATTAGGTCCAAAAGCAAAGCCCAAGATGTCCCTTCAAACAGTATATTATTTTCTTTGGCCATATCCACACCTCCTCCTCCTTCTTTTATTCGCGTGGCGGTGGCATCGTCGTCCAGCTGCTCTGTGGATGTTGCGCCGCGTGCGTTATCGCATGTCTCATTTCCCACCAGCGATGATGACTTGGGAGGATCGCCTCCCAACATGTCCTCGAGACCAGTACGACCGCTGGCATTCCTTCGCAATCGCTTCTTTCGCTTCTCGCACTCATTGTACTCCCGCACATCCACATACGATGGAAGGAAACCGCGACCAAACAACCGGAGCCAGCTTGAGGGAACAGCAAACAGGTCCGCAAGCTCAGTGCTACTCCGCTCGCCCTCATCCTCCTCCTCCTCCTCCTCCTCCTCCCTTGCCGCCGTTTCTACCGTGACGCTGTTGCATATAAGCCTCCCTCCAAGGAGATTTAGTGCAATCTCCCCCCATTGCTGCAGAAAAAACAAAAAATCAGCCCGACGCATCTCCCAGTCTTGTCGCCGTATTTCCAATTCACGATTCAATTGCTGCACGTGTTTTAAAAGACGAGGAGGCAACGGAACAGAATTACTCCTCTCGTTCTTCACATCCTCAGAAGCTCGTATCATGTCGTCATGCGACACTGTTGTAGACTCGCATGGGCGTAACTGGTACACCAACATGTACGCTTCCTTTGAGATGACCCGATTGCCGTGAAGACGATGATGAAGTTTCGTCACTTTTGCATCGTCAAAGAGGTACCACCCTGCCTCCTCGTCAACTTTGCCGTGGAATGTGTAATGACCAGAAAGGGCAGTCTCGCCAATGTGATTCACAACACCCATGAGTGTGTAGCATGCCTTACTAAGATGCGTCGTGGTGGTAGCAGCAGTATTAGTAGTAGCCGTGATATTAGCAGCACCATCCGTGGCGGAGTCGTTCTCTTCATTCCTCTGCTGCTGCTGCTGCCAGCGGTTGATGTAATCTGCCAGCTCCCACTCAAGTGGGAAGCTCACAGATGTCGTCACCTTCTCCCGCTGCAGTGTCTGCAGGTCAAAGGCGAAGCGATTGAGGTGCACCACCAAAACATCCGGAAGTGTTCGCAGGTACTGACAGGAGGATGCCGTGGTCGTGAGGTTGCAGCCATCGCACATAAACCCTTCCACCTCCTCCGGCTGCAGAAATGTGCTCAGTGCCTCCTCAACGGTACCCTTCACAGGAAGTGAGAGAAAAAAAAAGGGCTCCGCCCTCTTAAAGACGCGGTGGCAGTTGCTGCACCGACGGTCATAAAGAAGCGTCCCCTCAAACGTCCGCTCCACAACCTCCCCACCGTGGTGCTGCAGCCAACTGATCAGTAATGCAAAGAACTCCTGCGCATCCTGCTGTGTCTTCGTGTCCAAAGAAAGAAAGGCAGCAAAAGGCTGTGCGTTGGCCCCATTACCGTCACGTGTGAGTGCCATCTCCGCAAACAGTTCTCCCAGGCCAGATGCCTGTAAAGCATACTTTATGGGTTGTGATCCCTCGTCTTCTCCCCTCTCCGCATCATCTGGTTTCTGAACCGAGTCTTCACAAATCTCATACACGCGATGTTCCTCAACAGAGAGATCCTCCGCACAGGCGCTGAACACCTCGTACCGCACGCTCGAAATATTAAAGAGCAGCTGCAGAATGGCATTGAGGTAACATGTGTTACCCAGGTTTCTTATGCCTCTACGCAGCGGGTGGGACTTCGCACACGTCAACTTATTCAAAGTATCCTCCAGGGCGGTGTCGCCCTCTTTCGCCGGCAACAGTTGGGGTTCCTCACCCATGATATCCGCCACGCACTCGCTGAGAACAGATGCGTCAGTTGCGAGTTCTAAAAACCCGGCAAAGCAACGAGGGGAGGCAACGCAGTTCAACACGCGGTTACGCGCCGTTGTGTGTCGGCAAACACAAGGAGTCCCGAGGCGGTACGCTGAAAATAAGACGTCAGCAGAGAGCGACGCAGACGACCCGTCCGCTCCACGCTCGCTGTTTGGGGGCACAGGCAGCCGGGTGACCCAATCGTCAGCCTCCAGCATCGTTTTTTCTCTTTTTGTTGTTTTGTTGTTTCTTCTTCTTTTTCTTCTGCTTCCTTCCGACTTGACTTCTCGCCTCCAACGATGGCACCCAGCCGCTTGCAGCAAGTGCGGCACCACCACGAGAAACACACACACACGCACAAAAAAGAAAAAAAAAAAGCAAATAATAATAATAATAACAAAAGAATATCGGTTGAAATTTCAACAAAGGGGAAATCGGGAAAAAAAAGAAAAAGAAAAAAAAAGGCCACCGCCTTCGCCCTCCCTCATATAAAAGAATGAAGGATGTGAAAGAATAAAAAGAGGAGACGGTAAAACAGCCCGCAGACACACAAACAAAGCTGCACAAACCCTGTCCGCCTTCCGTATGGCGGGGCTCAGGAAAGAAGTACCAGAATAGGGTACCCATCCGCGGCGGAGCAACGCACCTGCATCCCGCCGCCATCCCGACCCGCCGCTGCCGCCTCTTCTGCCGTCAAAAGGGCATGTGTGAAGGGCTTCAAAACCACCAACTGTCGTCGTTCGTACCGAGAAAAAAGTGGAAGTTGTCGCTTGTGATGCCTTGATGGAAGACGGCGGAAGAAACACCGCTGAATCCTCGCCGCAACCTGCGGCACCTCTCCACGCGGTCGCACGGCATCCCGCTCCCCGCCACTTTTTACTGAAGAATTGGTCGTCGTGTCCACGATGTTTGACCCAGTAGGCCTGTCAATGAGACAAGAGGCATTCAACGGGATCCGCGTGCCCACGGGAGCATCCGCAGGAGGAAACGACACGGGATTACCCACCACTTTTGTCTGTTGTGGTAAAAAATAAAAGAAATTCGTCTCCGCGTCATGCTTGTGATGGTAAAATGTGTTTATCGTGCGCTCATGCTCCGCCGGTGCTCCTGCGAGTGCCCATGCGTCCTCATACCCCGGCATGGACTCATCGCGTCCCATAAAAAAGTTTCCAAGCAACACATCAGGCCTTGCCACCCGTGAGAAGAACTTGAGGGCCACCTCGCGGTGCGGATCCAACTGCCCCTTCACCCGCTGCCTCGCCGGCGTTCCGGGCGCTACATGCAACGTGAATGGACTCCCGTTCGCGCTTACATCGGGCGACACAAGTGGCATCCCTCCTACCGCCAAGCTCTTACCACGGTAAGAAAGATCCACGTTCGTCAGCACAAAGCGAACACCGCCACCGTCACCACCCACCGCCGTAGCCGCAGCCACCTTGCTTGATTCTGTTGCTTTTCTGCTGGCTGAGTCGTGGACGAACGGGGCGGTGGAAACAAATTCGGCCGTGAGAGACGGACAGGAAAGAAGAAGACGCCCGCCCCAAACCGAGTCATGACGCCTAAACAGCTGCAGACATCCACAACGACCGTTTCGCACAGCTCCAACTAATTCGTATTGAGGGCCATCTTTGGCATCTGCTGGCAAAAGTTCGGCCTGCGTGTTATCGTCATGTGGCTTACTAATGTGTCTGGGCGCCAACTGACTGCAAAGCGCATCGGCCACCTGCGGCAAGGAGTCCTGAAGCGCGACGATGTCCGGGGCAGCTTCCCTAATTGTGTTGCAGATCAACGGTATGCGTTCTTGAATGGAGAGACGACGTCTGCAGCGGCGGTGTGTGTGTCCGGCACCGTCGACGGACCACGAAAGCAAAGAAATTGGCGGCGCCGTTGATACCGAGCGTGTCATCCCCATCCTCGTCATCGCAGCATCCACGACAGCGGTAATAACTGAGGCTTCAAACGGAAGTGTAGGCCGCACAACATGACGCCACCTCGATGGGCGACGCATCCCCCTTTTTGTTTTTCGTTTTTTGCGTTTGTTTGATTCTTTGTTTCTTCCCTCTGCTGTCAATCCGGGTGTGTGTGTGTGTGTGTGGAGACGTGTTGTTAAAACAAGTTTACATGTGACGAGAACAGGAGAGAATGTGTGGGAGATGCATCCACCGCACAGAAACACAGACAGAGTGGCACAAAACACGTAAAAAGTAATAAAAAAAAAAAAAGAAGCATCCAAATTCTCTTGAGAAAACACGTGCGCCATTTTTTTTTTTTTTGGTTTTTTGTTGTTGTTGTTGTTTTTGTTTTTTCTCTCATTATTTTTATTGCAGTTTTATTTGCAAACACTTTGAGGCAAACATCACTCTTTTTTTTTTTTTTTTTTTTTTTTTTTTTTCGATCCTGTCGAAGCCTGCAGTCACGCATCGCTTGCCGCCCGCCAATGCGAAGCCGAGACCCAAATCCCAACGTGCATGCGAACACATAAAATGTGACTTTTTTTTTTGTTTTTCGTTTCGTTTCTCCCTTCCCCCAACTTTTCATTTCTTTCGATTTCGTCCCGCCTTCCCTCGCCGCCCCAACAAAAATGAAAATAAAAAATAATAATAAAAAAAAAGAAAAGGGAGAAGAGGAGGAGGAAATATTCACTGAACCCCAAAGCCCCGCTGGGTGCTCTTGGAAGGACACACACACACACACAAAAAAAAAAAAAAAAGAGGTGCAAACGACATGAATGTCATATGAAATAAATACAAGTGAAGGCAATCCACGCATCCCCACTCATCCTGCCCCCTCCTCTGCGCCTGTCCGACAGCAGCGGGGGCGTCCTGCTCCCATGCATTCGGTGGACGTAAAACATGTGCACACCGCCCCCACCCCAATGGACACACACAGACAGAAACAAATTAAAAAAAAAAACATGCGTGTATTTTAATAAATTTCCACGTCCGTGTATACATGTACGCTCCTTCCCCCCGTCTCCCTATTCGCCTTGTTCTTCTTTTTTATTGTTTTTTTTTT
>NW_001849479.1:116700-120386 GCF_000209065.1 Trypanosoma cruzi
CTTTTGGGTGTTTGTGTGTATAGATATATATATATATATGTGTGGGCACTGTTACTTGTTTGCTTTCATTCACACTCCCTTCTGTTTGGTATTCATAATAATAACAACAAATAATAATAATGTACATTTACATTTACATTTACATGCATGCATGCACATTATTATTATTATTATTATTATTTGTTATTTGGTTGTCTAGCTCGTATGACGCCCATTACTCTTGCAAATTGGTTTTCCTGTGCCCCTTTCCCCTGTTCCCGCTGCCTGCCTACAGCAACGCTGCGACTTGTGCCTCCAACTTCTCCGTGTCCTTTGAGAAGTTCCGGATGCCCTCCTCCAACTTTTCCTTCGCCATCGTGTTTGGCTCCCCCTCAAAGAGCGACTCCGGTCCTGTGAACGGCGGCAACTTCTCCGTCTTCTCCGTGAGGTGCGCCGGGTCGAGTTTGCGTGGGACGGGGCCGGGGGTGTTGTCGAGTGACTCCAGCAGTTTGGGTGAGATGGTCAACTTGTCGCACCCCGCCAGCTCCAGCACCTCCCCCGTGTTGCGGAAGGAGGCACCCATCACGATGGTCTTGTACCCGTGCTGCTTGTAGTAGTTGTAGATCCGCGTCACGGAGATGACGCCAGGATCCTGCGCACCAACGTAGCTTTCTGCCTTCTCTGGCTGGTGCTCCTTGTACCAGTCAAGGATGCGGCCAACAAATGGAGAAATAAGGGAGACGCCGACCTGCGCACATGCGACGGCCTGCCCAAACGAGAAGAGGAGCGTGAGGTTGCAGTTGATGTTCTCCGCCTCAAGTTTCTGGGCGGCTTGAATGCCTTCCCACGTGGAGGCCAGTTTAATGTAAAGACGAGATCGCGGCGTACCGGACTCCTCGTAGAGCTTCACAATATGCCTCGCCTTTGCCACCATACGTGCCGTGTCGTATGAAAGCCGGGCGTCCACCTCCGTGCTCACACGACCAGGAACAATCTTCAAAATCTCAGAGCCAAAGTTCACCGTCAGCTTGTCGACAGACAACTCCAGCAGATGTGCCTTCTCGTCCGCACCGGGGGTGAGTCCATCACGCAGACGGCTGACGTTTTCCTTCGCAAACTTCACCGCATCTTCAATAAGTTTGGCGTACTGTGGCAGTTGACTGCCGGCAAGCACGAGGGACGGGTTTGTTGTGGCATCCTCCGGCTTAAACTTTGCCAGTAGCGAGAAGTCTGCGGTGTCGGCCACGACAATCGTGTGTTGCTTGAGTCCCTCCAGTTGAGACATAGCAAACGTGTATCACCTTTGTTTTTTCTTGGTGGTGGTGGTAGTTCCTCTTATGCCTCTTCCTGTTTTTATTTATTTTCCCCCAATGATGCTGTTTAAAAAGAAATGTTAACTGCCTTTTGTGTTTTGTTGTTGTTGTATTTTGTTTTAGCTGCAAATACGCCTCCTTAACAAATGGCTTCCACACGGAGTGCGTACATAATGAGCGTGCATGTAAATATAATAATAATATTACATATGCCCGCCAGCAGCGGCAGCAAGAAATAAGGAAAAAAAAGAAAAAAGAAAGGGTGGGGGGGGCAGTAAAGGCTGACAAACACACGGAAGCATTTATCCATGAATGCCTGCTGGCACGCAGAAGTGGCCTCCCTTCTTTTTCTTTTTTTTTCTTTTTTACTGCAGGTACAGAGAATTTATTTTTCTTTTGTTTTTTTGGCCACGGATGCGAAGATCACAACAACACGACGACACACACAAAAAAAAAAATAATAATAATAATAAATAAATAATAAGCGACTGCCTGCACGCACATTTTTATATACGCCCACACAAACACAAAGAGGGAGAGGGAGAGGGAGAATTGGACACGTATGTAATTGCTCATATATAAATAATATGCACATAATAATAAAATAATAATAAAATAAAATAAACACAAAAGACGGAAGAAAAAAAAAAAAAAGGAACGCATTCAAATAAATAACAATGCCAGTACTATTGGTAGTGGTAGACGAGGCAAAAAGAGAATAATAATAATAATAATAATAATAATAATAATAATAATAATAATAGAAAACAGTACGGTGGCAACAACAACAACAACAACAACAAAGAAAGAAAAACAATGATGATAACAATGGCAAGCAAATAAAAAGCAGAAAAAAAAAAAAAGGAAAAACCAAATAAACATCTCTTTTCTTTTCTTTTCTTTTCTTTTTAAGGAAGAACAACAGGACGTAAATATCACTTAACAACTGTCCCCCTGCTCGGTCCTGCCGCCCTCTTTGTTTGACTCCTGGGGCGTGCGGTAGCCGCATTGGCACAGCGTCTCCATCAGCTTCCCATCGTCCTCCAACTCCTGCAACACCTCGTAATCGCCAATGAAATGTTCGCCTATAAAAAAGGCCGGTGTGGGCGGCATCACATTGCGACCCGTCGATGCAGCGTACATCTCACGCAGACGCCGCTGCGTGAAGGGATCATCCGCGACATTCACCGATACGTACTGAATGCGTTTCAAATACAAAAGCGTCTCTATCTGGCGGCAGTGATCACGGACACGGCGGTCGCCTGTCATGGTGGTCACAAAGAGCACCGCCTTCGCGGCATGCCTCGCAGTCGCACTAGTGTGATTGGTAGTACGCGTAGTCGTGGCGGAAGATAATGGCGGGGAGGCATGAGAAGAATTGTGAGAGGACTGCGCCGCATCTTTTGCCAATGTTCCCGCATTGAGGCCCCCACTTCGTGTCTCTGACGGCTGAGTACTGCCGCTTGCACGCCGCTGAGCGGGGGCGTTGGCCCTCGTCGTCGTTTTGGGAACGGCGGGGACGACAACAGCCGTCTTCTCTGCGGATGTCTCGTGTGGCGCGCCCCGGCCTTTCGCTGGCACGTTGTTTGGGATCTCAGCACATGACTGCCGCTCCCCATTACCATCGCGCTCGTCCTTCTGCCCGCCTCTTCCTTCGCCTCCCGCCCCCCCCTCCACCCGCACCGCCGGTATTCTCTGAATGAATTTTGACGGGGCATTCTTTCCCGACTCCTCACGCCTCTGCAGCAAATCCAAGGCGTCCTCAATGGTCTGCCGCCGCGCCGAGACGAGAAGCGCGAGCTCCGCCACCAACTGCGCCTCGGCGTCAGGAAATGCAAGTTGCAGCTGCCGCGCAGCACGCTTTTCGCTCGGGTACCTAAAGTCAATTATGCCCCTGTCTCTCAGTACTTTTGTAGGCGGCAACGGCTGCGGCGTCGGCGTCGTCGTCCTCGCCGCAGAAACCGTGGAGGCTGTCACGGAAGAGTCCACCCCGGCGCTCCTCATCCTCGCCGGTTACTATATATATATATATATATATATATATATGTGTATTATACACGCAGTGCACACCACGCTTTCAATCGCGGCAAAGGGGCAAAGTTTATCAAACAACGACCACTTCTTCTTCGCCGTCTGTGCGGGTGTGGGTGTAAGAAACTCTAAAAAAAGAAAAGAGAGAGAAAGAGAAAGGAAGCCATGATGTTGTGTGCAAACACAAGAGGGCACATGTGCCGAAGGGGATGGAGCGTGACAGGGGCTTCCTGCAAGAAGTGCGCAGTATTGTTGAGAACAGAGATAGAGAGAAGGTGTGTGTGTGTGTGTGTGTGTGTGAAACGGGGAGAGAAAGAGGTGGAGAGAGAGAAAAAAAGTATGCGTGCAAAACAAAACAAAACA
>NW_001849479.1:120486-122213 GCF_000209065.1 Trypanosoma cruzi
CAACCTCGTCACAACAATATGCCCCCCCCCCCCCTCATTTCAGCCCTCTTCTTCTCCTGTTTTTTCCCTTTCACGTTTCTCCACTTCTCAATTGAAGAAAAAAAAAAAAAAAGACAATAGAGTCCTTGCAACAGCCGGTCCCTCCTTTCGCTCTCTCTCTCTCTCTCTCATCTGTCACTCTCCCATCACGGGTAAAATTTCGATTGTTTTGGGTGGAGTGGTGGGTGTTCGTTCGTGCGGAGGGGAAAAAAAAGAGTATGCGCAATTCGCGGATATCCGCATGTGCGCCCACTCCTCCCTCGCTCCCCTCCCCCACTTCACGGTGTACTCTAAGCCATATCCCCACAGACATCCATGCCCATGTCGCACAAGGCGCATGTGTGTTCCTGAATGCCTCATTCATTCCGCACCCCCCACCCGTTGTCACCTCCTCGTGCCCTCAATGCCAAGGACTTCTTGCTTCCTTCTTATTCGGCGTTTTTTACTTTCGTCTTGTTGTTGTTGTTTTTGTTGTTTACCTTTTTTTTTTTTCTTTCTTTCTTCCTTCGGGTCTCCGCTGCAACGTCGTCGTCCCCACACACACACACACACTGCCGCTCACGTCTACCTCCCCTACCCTCTAGGCTTGGCACGTCTGCTACCCTTCACTCCCCCCGCGGCCCTTTCCCCTGTAGGACGGGCGCCTCCCCTGGACTGCTCTCCAGGGAGGCCTGTGGGCCCGGTGCGCGGTGCGGTGTGGGGGGCTCCTGTCGGTTCGGCTCGTCCAATTTTGTCGGTTGCGTTGGATTCTCCGGCATGTTTCACTTAATTTATTTTCCTCCCCTACTCCCTCCTGTTTTGTTTTTCTTTTATGTCTTCCTGTTGTTGTTCCTGCGGCGTGGCAACGCACGTTACGATATGCCTGCTGTGATGCCACCGGTTGCTCCTCTTCCTCCTCCCTGTGGCTTCCTACCACCTCACCGATTGGATTGAACTTCTCATGCGTGTTTGTGTTTGTGTGCGAAAAAAAAAAAAAAAAAAGAGAATTAATATGAGAAATGCCACTTTTAAGTTGCCGGGGAAGCAACCGCACAGACACACCGCCACTGCCGTCATCATCATCATCACACACACACGCACACAAATATATAAACAAGAGGGCAGACGGCCGCGTCATCTTTTTTTTTTTTTTCCTTCACTAAATGCTTCCGTGAATGGTGTCACGAGCTTCACTGCCCCACCCCACCAGCCTCTTATCGATGATAACAGACACATGCACGCACGCCATTTATTCTTCTGCCGCCCATCCACTCACTCTCCCTCTCCGTCTCTCTTCGTGGTGGGCGGCACCGCAGCGGCCAATACGCACCGCCAAAACAATTTAAAAAAAAAAGAAAGAGAGGGAGGGAGGGAGAGATCTTCACCATTGCCACGTCACTCCCGCCGCTGCCGGCTCACATCTTTTCAGCGTCCGTTTTGTTGTTGTTGTTTTTTTGTTCGTGTTTTTTGTTTGTTTGTTTCCTACAACTTTCTCAAAGCTTTTTTCCTTCGACTTTTTCTTCCCCCTCACTTGTGTTCTTTTTTTTTTTCTTTCGTTTTTCCTTGTTTCTTCGTTTTATTTATTTTCTTTTATATAAATACATTAAAAGTATATAAAAGAACGTTTTTCTTCTTTTTTTTATTTTATTTTGCTTGTTTTTTTGTTTTCCTCCTCTTCGGTTCACTGCACTCTCCGAGCGGTGCGGCGC
>NW_001849479.1:122313-151221 GCF_000209065.1 Trypanosoma cruzi
ACCAGCGCTGGCGAGCGCCCACGCCGATGCCCACACCCAGCCCTGGCGCAGCTGAAAGTCCGACTTGCGCGGGGCTGCACGGCCGTCGCGGTACTGCCAGTGCGAGCAACCGGCCGGAAGAAAACGACTGCCCCATCCAATCAACGGCAGCTTTGACTCGTACTCGTAGAGCTCCACCACCTGCTCGTTGGGAAGGGAAGTTTCGCGCGGCAGCACCGATACTTCTGGTAGCGTCTCCTGCTGTTGTTGCTGCTGTTGGCCCTCCGTCACCGGCGCTGCCGTTGGCGTCTTTGCCTCGTGAGACACCGCGGCCCCCGATGCAGAACGGGGCCCCTGAATTGCAGGCAACACGTTTGCAGCACCCGTCGAGGAGCGGGTGGGCGCGGTGTTTGTCGTCGTGTCTCCCCCGCGACGACTCTCATCGCCGCCGGCAGCATGACTTCCGCTCACGGTGGTGGCCCCTCGCTGCACGAGCCGCACCACGCGGGATGTCAATGGTGATCTGAGCACCGCCACCCATCGCCGTCTCCGCACCCGCGCCGTTGGCACCTGCTCTCTCGTGTACACCCCGTAGTATTTCGTGGAGAAGCGCCATCCCTCAAAGTTTGTGTTGGCCATCTCCAAGCTCCACTTGCTGGAGGACACGCCACGCGCGCGCTCAGCCTGCTCTTTCGTGTACGGATACCACTGCGGGCCGTCGGTGGGAATAAAGGTGTTCCCTTTCCAGCGCAGCCCGTCATGCTCCCCACGCTCGTACTCGTAGACGGAAAGAACAGACTCGTATTCCGCCACCGCACCCATCGCGTGAAACTCCCTTAGTTTCCGCAGGCGGCGAACATCCGGAATGTAACTTTCGTCACACAACTGCGCCGCGGCGCCGGTAACCTTCGAAACATCCGACAGCAAACCCGCCATAGGCCTCGTAACAACCCCAATAAGCCCCATGCCAACCCCGCGCACAAGTCCCGTGGCGCCCGACTCGGCAGCGCCCTCCATCGGCTTCGTGAGTACGCCTGTGACCCCACTGGTGATGCCATGCAGTAGACTCGTTCGCTTCCGCTCCCTTCCACCCGATGCGGCGCCCATGATGTCCGCTCCCGTTTTCGCAAGATTGGAAACGGCGCCCAGTCCACCGCCCATCACTTCCGTCACCAAGGCCGAGGAGCCACTGGCAAAGCCCATCGCAAAAGCCTTGGGGGATCTCGAGAGACCCGCTATAGGCTCCTGAAAAAATTTCATGGCGCCACTGCCAATCCCCGACACGAGTTTAATAGGCACACCAAGCAGAGGCAGAGATGACGCGTACTGAAAGAGAATCCCATGAATTTCGTTACGAATACCGTCGAGGTAAACTTGAATCAGCCACTTCAGCATCAGGCCGGCACTGGAGGAGCGCTTCCGCACAGCAATACCGGGCGTGGCAATCCGTACATCCTCACAGGAGCGAACCAACATGGACACAAGAGCCGCAGTGCGAATTTGTATATGTTCTCGTATAAAGTCATGACCGTCTACCTCACGCTCAAACCAAAGTCGCACCACAAGTGGATTCACCACCATACGCTCCATAATCACACGTGTATCCATGGCACTCACGGTTGATTGTGCCTTATCAAACAACTCCTCTTCCGTCGGGGACGTTTGCCGCGACGGTAACTCCGTGCTTAGTTGTGCTCCAAATGCTGCAAGAGCAACCAATACATTGTCAGATATGCGCAACGCCACGGGAACAACATCAAGACGAACCTCATTCAGATACAATATGGCTTTGGCGGGAACTACAATACGCTCTACATGCCCAGAGAGGCACGTCACATCCGGAGAGTTACGAATGGCAACAACAGCAACCTCAAAGAAGGGTTTAATCTCAGTCTGATTATCTACTTGAAAGTTTTTAATGGAGAAATCAAAAACCTCCTTCGTGCCTTCTCGATTGAAGTGTACACGTGTGTCAACAATGGCCCCAAAGAGCACATCTCTATCGGTCATCACCATGGAAATAGAAAGCACGTTAATGTTCAGGACGACATCCAGTGGGGAGGGCGGAGAAGGCTGGTATTTGTGCAGTGTCCGCTCCGTGCTACCCGTGGAGTAAACAATCTCCACAATCTGTTGACCAAATGGCCCAAGACTGAGATTGTACTCAATACCAAGTGGGTTGGATGCCTCCTGCGGTGTCATGCGCCGTTGAAAATTGAATTCCACAAAGCTTGAAGTTTCCTCCTCTCTTTTTTTGTCTATTTCCATAGTGGTCTTAGCCTCGGCAGTAGCCACAGGACTATTAACAGCAGCCAGGATCGATTTGTGCCCAACAAAACATGTAGCAGCAAAATCCCTTGCAAAAGACACGCGTGTTCGACTATTGCCGTTACGCACATCCATAGCAAAGGGCTTTACACATCCAGGTTTAACCTGAGCGAGAAACCGATCTTGTGTGTCATACAAATCGAGAGTCTTCTCTGTCCGGTTAATAAGGATGTATGGCGGCACAACAGGATCCTGCATGGTCACGAAGGTGTAGGGGCCTTGAGTAGCCACAGAGACCTCCACAATGCGGTCCGATCCATCCATTTCAGGTGTGTCGCCTGCAGCATGGACCACCACCAACGTACTGCTGATTTCCTCCAAGCTCACAGGATCCCCTCGTATGGGGGCATGGGTGTCCTGCAGCAGAAACGCGCCATAACCCACATCCGGAGTACTGTTCAGTGTTGAAAAAAATGGCGTGGCAGAATTTGCTGGCGCCAGTTGCATTATTTCCTTGCTACATGCATACAGTGATCCTTCACCGGATAAAGTTGGGATCGGAGATAATAATGTCCCCGATTTCCTCAGCCTGGCGCTCCAATTTTTATAATCACCACTACTACGACTACTCATCCCACCACTACTCTCACCAACAGCAACAGCAGCCGTCGCAGAGGAGGAAGATGACGATGCCGTTGTTGTTGCTCCTGGCGCTGATGCAGATTGTTTCAACGCCTGCGCAACGTAAAGTGGGCGTGAGGTGCAATTAACGAGAATCCAACGTGGCACAATGGTCACAAAGCGGGTACCATACATGTCCACTTGAGTAAGGTAAACAAAATGGAATACGCTTCTCGTTCCTACGCGCGAGACCGCAACGTTCCTCTCTATCATTGTAATCAACCCCCGACCCTGCACATGGAAGGGTACAGCAGACGCCCACATATCACCAACGCTTATATTCACAAAAAACTCCGTGGTATCTTTTCCACTGGGCGATGCGGCATATGTCCGTTGCATTTTCTTCGGTAGTATACCAAAGTTCGTTCTCTTCTTGGAGACCAACTCCCCTAAACTATTCGACTCCCACACCTGCAGATCCAATGGGGTGAAGTTGACAATGCTGTAGGGCGTACCCAGCAGAATGATATTGCCCATGCATTGCACATGGATACGCATTTCCTGTGTTTCTTTCGAAGCTGCAGTGAGCGTTACGCGTGTGAATCCACGTGAAAGAGATATGCCGCGTTGTGTTCTGTACGTTGTGGTCATCCCACCGGTACTTGAATGGTTTTGTTGCAGCTCAAGGTGGAGAGCCAACTCATCGATGCCCACATCACCAAGCACGACATCCGCCTTCTGCGCGGACTCCACCACAGCACAGTACCGCTGTTGCTTCTTTGATCCAGCCCCTCCAATGGAGAAAAAGACGTCATATGGAAGACAATTTTGGATATAAATTTGAGGCTCAATAGAAATAAGAAAAGTTGGAATACCTGCACGTACGCCATCCTGCTGCTCCTTCATTCTAAATATAAAGTCATTGTGGGTATTTTTACTCCCGCGACAGACGAGTGTGATGAAAGAAGCGTTCAGTAGCATACGTAATGTGGGCGTCACATTGGTCTGCTTTGTCACGGCCGCCGTGTATTCCTCTCCGTCAGCAAGGCGCACAGGACGCAGATATAACTTCTCATCCAGTGAGAAGTTTGAATGAAAGTAAAACCGTTCATGCGGACTTACCGCCGGCAATCCACGAACGACCTCTACAAATGTACTGATTTTATTCTCGAAGCAAATAATCATGTTGCTGCGGTGGACAGGGTAGCAGTGAAGGCGCACCACGCAATGCAGACGGAAGGCCTCTTCGTCACGGGAGAACTCCAACCGCACCTCTGCCAACATGTCATGTCCACGCACGTATAACGGCGACTTGGCCCAATGGATTGTCATTCCGTCACCCACAACGCCGCAGCGCCGCACAACGCCACTACTCGATGTGGCTGCAAACTCCAAACGGCCCCCGCGAGGCTCCACCGTCTTGCCATCCACCTCAAGCGACTCGTTAAGATAATTTGTCACCACGACAAAAGCGCATATTTTATCGTCCTCGTTGTAGTGAGGAGATTGCACAAGAGAAACCTGTTGAATATTCATCATGGACCTCAATGTATCGCCCCCCATTCCATCTTCCAGTGGTTTTTCCCCCGTCAGCACTTTATGTACGTTATCTCGGAGTTTTTTACGAAGCTGCCTGTGTAGTTTGGAGGTGGGGGAAAATTCCGCTGCAAGCTGAGAGAGAAGCTTCATGTTGTCAGGTGAAAAGACGTAGTCAAAGCGGTCCACCTTAATCTTGTACGTGGACGACGTCACATTCCCACTTATGCCCGCCTCAAACCTCTCCACTAGCGGCTCCCAAATGTTTGCGTGGGGATTTAAATTGTAAACCTGCAGTTTCATCTGCAGTTGAAATTCTTTATCAGGCGCCACGGTTACCGCGATGCCGCTTGATGTGTACAACTGCAGCATGCCACCCTGGCCACCCAATAGCACCAAGTCCACCAATGGAACATCAAAGTTTATCTCTGTCGCGGGCAGCGTACGACGTCCAGTGCAACAGTGGTAACATAACACACCTGTTGCGTCTTTGGACTCGCCCAATGAAGCACCAGGACTGCCACAAGAAAGACAGTCCCCAGCAACTGGTAAATCCACTAGTGGTTGGAGGTCCTCATTCTCAAGCGCCACCTGCGGCGCATGTCGTTGAAGCATGGCCTCCCCAATAAAGGCGGTCATGAAATCATTACCAAATTCCAATAACGAACGTAAAAGAGCCATACGTAGGCATAACTCCAATCCGCTTAAATTTGCAACAATACAGATGGTGTCGGCCCCCGCTAATGATAACTCTAATGTCGTTGGAAACAGCGTGTTCTCGTCTTCTTCAGAGGTATGCATATCCTTAAGAGAAATATTGGCCGAACGTTGTGTTAACACCCCATTTTCCGTCTGCTGCAAGTAAAGAAAAGAAGTTGACGCGGTTACTGTGACACTAATCTCTTCTACCTCCTCAGACAAAGTTCGCATAGTGAACTCCTTGCACTGAAAGGACGCAATCGTACGAACATCGTCTCCCATGAAGTTTGACGTGGAATTGGATGGAGATCCAGCATGAACGGGGGTAATGGTGGCAATGGGTGGGGAAAGGACTCCTGACTGTGGTAACGGCTTTACTGAAGGGAGGGAAGAGGGGACGGCATTCTTGTTTCCAGACAGCAAGTAAGAATCTGGTACTGCCTTGCTCCGTCTTTTGCTCGGCTTTACAAATGGTGCGAGGTTTCGACCGTGGTGCACTTGTTTCTCAATGATACACGTGTCCGTCGTAAAGAGTGTCGCATTAAGACCGAAACTGACAAATGAACTCAACGCATACATGCCGGGCACAACAATACAGCCATTCGTGAGGATCAGTTGGCAGTTGTCATCCAAGACTATCTGGGCAGTTGGGGTGCCTGACAGATAAAGTTTGTGCTGATTCAAGTCAAGTTTATAGGAGCAACGTGTCTTCCCCGTCGTGATGATAATATGATGACTGTCGAGCACCAGGTCCGAGCCCAAGACGTGCACATCGGTGGTCAACCTGCAAACGGGAATGGGTGAAAGAGGAAGGCGAAGGACTTTTGTGCAAAATGGCCCATACAGCATCTCTCTCGCGTCAAGTAGCACCAGCGGAGAAATTGACATCTGTAAACTGTCCATTGTGATGTTTGTGTTCGTTTCCGACATGCGGGCTGCCAAAGACACTTGAACCGTCACTGTAGAGGTGAGTTGGGCCTTCCTCATCACGAAAAGATGGATGTCGGCACGAAGGTCACTGACACCACACACATGATGCCGTAGTGCAATTGTATCTAACGCAATGGTGGTAACGGTGGTATTCACCCCGGGATTCGTCGAGTACTTAAAGTCCAGATGATCCACATCAAGCTGAAAAACTCCGTCGATGTTCGCCTCAAATCGCTGCATATTCGCCTTTAAAGTGATCGATCCACCGGTAGCACCGCCTCTCCCACTGCCACTGCGTCCGCGGTTCGATGGTGTCAACGTATCCGGTGATAGGGGTGTGACATTCGCGGTGTTGCCCGAATGTAGCAGGGCCGAATTCCCAGAATTGGATTTCTTTTTCATCGCCATCGTTCCCAAAAGAGACGTCGCAAGTGGTGTCGCGCCGCTGGCCGCACCCTCCGGATGCCCACTACCACCACTACCACCGCCTGCCGCCTGCAACGTCGAGGATGCCACGACAGGCACGCCCTCCACTGGGATGCCGGAGAGACCGGAATTCCTCCAGGCACCCATGACGTCCAAAAGGCATTCCAATTGTCCCCGCGTCAAGTGTGCAGAGAGTGTAGGGATGACCAGTGAGACGCTGGTCGTGTCGGACGAAGAAAGCTCAGCAGAGGGCGTAAGCTCCATTAAGGAAGAGGCAGAGTTTTCCCCAATACCCCGCAAGACATTAATCTCAATCACACTATTGTGACTAAAGGCGGGAGCCCCAAGCACGTTTAATGACATTCGGTTGATGTGTAAGCGGAACACCTCGACGTAGCTTTCGGCTGGCGGCGTTGACTCATCCGAGCGGTGGCAACAAATTTCATTCCGCACAAAAAAATTGCCCGGGCACATCTCCATCGTCTTGGAGGAGTTGGCCGAATCCACCAATATGATAGACGAACGATGGAGGGTCAACTCCACCTGCGTCAGCTCTTGCCGCTCCTGAACAGTTTGAACTGTCTTGTCTGCAACGTAATCGTATGCCTTCTCACGGTTGACATCCGATATATGTTCCTTTACTTCTGAAAGCAAACGCACAATGGCAGATGTCACCTCCGGTACCAAAACGATGGCAAAGGATGGAATTTGGCAGTGCAACTGGTACGTATACGAGGGTACGGACCTATCTGCATCCCCCTCACCAATATGGCCACTCGAACTTATTTTTTTATTGCTGTTGAGGTTTTTGTGTGGCAACGAAATAAATGAAAACTCAATGACCCCTGATGGCGTTTGTCCCTTCGTGTCTGTCGCTCCCTCAAGGAGGGGTTGGAGTATTTCAGGGTACAGAGTGCTTGTTGAGAAGGTATCCCGTACAATGACCTGTTCTATGGATGCCGTAAGCCTCATGGAGGCATCGGTGTATGCCCGCCAATCCACAATGAAGTCCTTTAACTCGGCGACGCAAACATCACGACTACCCAGAACTGCAACGGCAGAGCAGTGATTCAACGACACCAGAATGCAACGGGAAAGAACCGGAGAAGAAGGTCCTGTCATCGTTTGACTTTCAGTGGTAGGGGCTTCAGTAGCCGTAATTACGGGAGATTTCCCGTGGGTGTCCATTGGAGATAATTCTGTCCCGGTTTCGATGACGAGGATCTCTTCTAATGGCGGTGGAAACTGCACGGAAAGCAGCGTGTTGAAAATGCTTCCCAGCGCCTTTGGAATAAGCATAAATCTCATATCCGCAAGTGTGACGTTGACAGTCTTCTCTGCGCTTGACATACAGACTGTGATTGGTTGGTCTCCGAGCGACTGCGCCAGCTGGCGGTTGGTGAAGTGCTCCAGTATGGTGAGGGAGCCCACTGTCATGCGCACATCACCAGAGGGTGCCACCTCCACGTCAATTCCACTGAGAGAGGCCGTGTGTGCGTTGATGCCAACGACATCGTGAATGGCAAGGACGACGCCCTCCGCACGGAAATGAATTGTCCGCAAGGTGGCTTCCTCCACGTGAGTGACCCCTTCTTGGACCTTCTCGTTTTCTTCTTCTTTTTCTTCTTTCTTCTTCGGACTCACGGGTGCTTCCAAGGATGCCTCTGTCTTCATTCCTGCCCTGTCACGTTGGGCGCTGATTGTCGTGGTCGGTGCCATCAGGTTACGGTGCAGAACCCACAATAATTTCTCCAACTCCTCAGGATGGAGTAGGGCTGCCGTTTTATCCAGAACAACATCCACATTTTCCCTCCTGTCCTTCAGCGCATATGATAGCCGCAGCGAGGACTTCTCCAGCATGTCAGGGATTGCCATGTCCGTCACCTTCATCGCAACCGTGTAATTCCCGTTGCGTTTGTCCAAAGAAACTGTCGAACGCATAATCCCCAGCTGTGCCTCGATGCTGCGCAAGTTATTCCCGAGGTCCTGCGCATCACCAGCTAGAATTATGCGGGGCTGTCGCCACAACAAACTAAGCGAAAAGGCACCACTCTGAACCAAATTCTCTGCCGCGCGTGCCAGCCACTCGCGCCGCTCCCGCATGACGCCCAAGTTGGAAATTTTCGCAATGGGCTGGTCGGGTCGGGTGCAATACTCCACAAGCTGCATGATAAGTGGCATGGAGAAGAGCGCGGTGAGTTGCCCCAGTGAGACGGTCACCTTCTGCCGCTCCGCCCCCGCGTCAAAGCTGCCGGAGAAGGCCAAGATATCCCCACCGGATGCCTTTTCCGCAGCGGAAGCCTCCCCCTCCACGGACCCGGAAAAGGCAACGCCAGGGATTGGTGCCGCATCCGTGACGGGGCGCAGCAACTCCTCCTGCGACCCACCTGCATTAGGGGCGGTGTCACTCTGCCTGTAGAGAATACGCTCCGCCGAGGCACGGTGTCGCACCTCCAAATCCTGCATTCGCACCGTAACGTTGCTGACACCGGGGAGCGCCAAAAAGTCCACAAAGAGCGATGTTATGTCCGCCTCAATAAATTCTTCACGTGACGTCGTCAAAAATGGCACGTTCACGGTCCGTGTTTTAATCAAACAATGGAATCGCCTCTTCGCCTCCGCATCGTTCCCGTCTGGCGACAATGGCAGAGAAGAGGAAGGAGAGGCTTCTGCCGCCCCCATCATGGGCTGCAATGCAGCCATGACGGCCTCATTGCAGAAGAAGTCATGCACCGCAAGCCACTGGTCCGACACGGCGAAACGCTTCAACGTGAAGTCAACCACCACTGTTGGGACCTCCAGCAGCTCCGTGTCGATATCCACCGAGTACCCCTCGGTGCCGGACACCCTGCCGCTCCACAAATCCCACACGGACCTATCCGAGGTCTGCGTCACACTACTGCGCATGCCAAAGTTCTTCTGAAGAATCTCGGTGGAAGTCAAAATGTTACGCAGTTCGACGCGGCTTTCTCCACACAACATCATGGAGGCACGTTGTGTCACCTCATATACGTCATTTAGCTCCAAACTCTCCCATCCCACAGTCACATCATTGCTAGGCACAAACACTTGAAATATAAACCCATTCCCTTCTACACGGAACCGCATCTTGTTGGTTGACTCATCAAGAAGATTCAAGCATACTTTACTGGCCCGCCAAAGAACGCGCACCTCACGGCCCGTGTTCTCCTTATCCATATATGGAGGAACAGCGCGAGGAATAGGAAGCAAATTCAAGCCAGATTCCGATGCAACAAAAGAGATATCAGCCGGTCGTTCAGGCATATGCATCGTTGACGACGACGGAGATATGGAGGGTGCCAATGAGGATTCTACCAACTGTGGCGACTTTGGTGCCGACACCACGGCATGTACAGATGGCGGTGGTGGCATACGTCTCAGGTTGCCGCTTGCAAGTCGACAGAGCTCAACAATGTCAGTCTCCGTAATTTGAAGTGTGACATCCTCACCTCGCAGGTCCACATGAAGCGGCTCATCTGAGAGCGGGTCGAGTGGAGTCTTCACAGACATGTCAAGGGTTGTTGTAGGCATCAGTGTGTGTGGCTCCTCATTTTCGCCCTCGGACCCAGTAGCAACGGCTGCAAATTCCTTTAAAGACGTGTGAAGCAAACGAATCTCGCGCAGAGAAATGTTCATTGTTTGTTTGCCCTCCGCTGACAGCAGGCTGCTCTGCACAACGACGTGATCGACTGTAACCTGAAAATATCCATCACCTGTTGTGCGGGTGTCGATGGGAAGAATAAAAAACAAATCCCGCGCGTACACCCGCAAGCTTGTCAACAGAGTTGGTGGCTGTACCGGCGGTGAAGACACCGTGACACGTCCATCGTACCGCGGTCGACTTGTTAGTTGTGTCACGCGGGCAAAGAGACCGGAGCTGAAGTACTGTGTCACGGTCAGAATGCTGTATACATCGAGAAGCACCGTACTGGAGCTGACCTCAATCTCCACAAAGCTTGAGAAGCGCAGTTCAGCGGCATTGGACAAATGCCGCTTGCCTTTGCAGTCTGTCTCAAAAATAGGAACCACCGGAAGACTAGTGCGGTAGGAAAAATTGATGTGCTCATGCGATTCATGGCGTACGAGGTGTGTGTCCAGAAAGGGACCATCCTGCTGCAACGCCGGCCGGAGAGGGGTCCGTGACGGAGAGGCCTTGTACTGCACGATGGTGCGATGCGCCGGGGCAACGTCGTGGGCTTCTGCAAGGGCAAAAGTAACCTGCCCCACCCCGCCACTCACCTCCAGCGTCGCCCCATTCTTCGTAAGAGAAAGTGTCACCTCTGTGAAGGAGGCGTGGGCGAAAGGATAATCCTCCTCCTCCTTCTCCCCTTCTTCTTTGTCGTTCTTTTCATTTTCGACCCTTTCTTCTGCCGTTTTCTTTTCCTCCCCAGACTCCGCGTTACTATCATCTTTCCGCGGTACCCTCTTCTTTCTGCGTCGATCCATGATATCCACCACTGTTGTGCCGGCAACGTGCAGGGAAAGTTTTACCACGTTTGTGTCGTATGTACTGCACAGCTCCTCCACGAGGTTCACCTGAGAATGCTGACTCGTGGGACGGATGGTGGTAGTCCCACGAGGCGCCGTAGACCCTGTGAAGTGTCGCAGCAGTTGGGAAGAAAACACCTTCTCCTCCCCATCCCCTTCCTTTAAAACACGTGGCGCCCCGCCGACGAGGTTCACAATATCCATCAGCGTCTCAAGAAGTTGAATGCAGGGTGTGCCAAAACAAAATCTCAGTGAAGGCTCCAGCTCCACATCCACTCGGATAGGGGTGTCGGGCGCCGTCTTCACACCGCAGCGGATCACAGTTGCACTGAGAATCAGCTGATCCGGTTCCTTTGCATCACGGCAATACGGCTGCTCAAGGATCATGCTTACACATTTCTGCAGCGTACGCACGTGTAGAGTCACCTCGGCAGTGCTGAAGGCCATTGTGAAACGAGGCGTCTTCATCGGCTGCAGCGTCTCGGGCTCGTCTTCATAAATGAGAATGCCAAGCTCCTTGACCTTTAAGTGCAGACGAACATAAGGAAGGTCCTCTCGTGATCTTCCCAATGGCGATGGGGAAGCCGGGATGTCATCGGACTCCGACTCTTCTCCTTTTCGGTTGCGCATCAGTGCGTTGTTCGTGTGTGTAAAGCCATGCGGCCCTTCCAGCCCACCAACAGCCGATTGGGATGCCCTTTCCCCGCCACGTAGCGTGGCCTCCAGCGATGGGGGAAGCTGCTCGTCGGCATAAGGTGAATCATTCGCCTGAAGATACAGCAACCAACTCTCCACCATGTTGGATAAGATGTAGGCTTGACTGACAGAGCACGCCATGCATAGTGATGGTACCTCCATTCGTACAATAAACCTTTCCCGATTTTCAATGGAGTCGTCAATAATTTGCAAGACTTTGGCAGAAAAGGCGACTTCGGGAACAAGCATAAAGCCTTTACCAGGCCTCTCCAATGACAACCCAATCGGGGCAATCTCCACGTAGAAGTTTGAAAACGTAGCGCTACTAGAATAGTACATCAGGTCCTCATTCATTTCACTAAGGGTCGTTGTGCTCGCCAAGCGACTTTGCTTCTCCGTCTCGGTGAGGGGTTCAGTTTCAAACTGAACGTGTCCAAGGGATACAGCCAGTGCCGGCTCCTCTACAGAACCCCGCAGCGTTTTCGGCACAATAATGTACGGTGCCGCAGCGTCCACGCTAATACTAAAGCTCTTCGAGTGGGCCATGGCACGACGCAACTCTGAAGAGGCCGCCTGTCCAACTGTGGCAGCGAGGCTTTTGGTGCTCCGCACAATAGACGCGAGATCCAGACCCTTTGGAAACTGAAAAAAACAAATAACGTGATCAATGATGGACGGCTCCGCCACGATTCGAAGGGGCAGGAGACGGAGATCCAATGCGAAGTCCAATTGCGTGTTTTTGAGCTGCGGCTCTTTTTGGGCATCGATGGGGTTAAAAGCGGCGCTGCACTCCAGCAATGGCACCCCGCCCTGTTGCTTCGGCGAAAGTGGCAGAAGAGAAGACGACATGGAGGATGACCGTCGTGATGTGGGATCTATTTTCCATGCGCTTGCCGCACTAGAGGAGAGAGGGATACCCTCCACAAGTGATGGAAGTCTTTCCAGAAGAGCGTTATCTTGCACCGGGTTTGACAGCGTCAGATTCTCGGTGATGAAACGAAGCTGCACAGAGTTGGCCGCGTTGAATTTCCTAAGATGCGTCCTAACAGAATGCAGCATCAGTGTTACAGTCTCCCTCTTCCCCATGTCCAGCCGCAGACTAAACATAGGGAGGTCAAACTGGGCATCCAGCCAGCAGTATGATTTGGGCAGCGCGGACACATCCACCATAGTCGTCTCTGCCCCCTCCGGGTCATTCGGGTTGATGCCGTACGATCGCTCCAGCTCCTCAAAGGCGGCTTCCTCTTCTTCTATGTCCTGTGGTGTCTTTGGTCCACGACGCAGCCACCGCAAACCAGCCCCGTATTCTTTTTGGCAAAGTTTGATTGCGCTTCGGCCTTTTTAGCCTCATTGTCCTTCCGCTTGAGTTGAATGGCGTTGGCGATCTGTGTGTAGACGTATTTTCGCCCCGCAATCATATCGGGGACAGTCATAAAGCGTGTAATAAAGCGGTATGCGCGTTGTTTATCGGCAGACATCTCCGCCTTACGCACGACATCGCGGTAGAGTACATGATAGTCGACGATACATACTTCCGAAATGCGTTGCAGCAGCCTCTCCCGGCGTGGTGCCCCTGTGATGGTCCTCACTGCTCGAATGGCGTAGCGCCACCACACGGCAGGGTCCTGTAGGATGGGAGCGGTGGGTCGGCGTGGAAACAACTCTACTCCTCCTGTCCAGTTACTTAACAAAGATACGGTACGCATGAGTGATACGTACTGCGCACGGTTAAACTTCGCAGTGACGGGGCCTAATTTCATGCGTGCTGTTAAGTATGGGTCATGCAGGAGGTTCTTTATGAACTTCTTAAACACTAAGTTCACATCTACGTGGCCCTTGACCGGACCGAGAACCGTGGACATTTCTATATCCCCCGCCTCCACACGATTCCGCATCGCTGCGTGCCACTCTGACACGTCTGTCATCTTCGAGATAAAATAATCCCCCGGTTCCCTCTCATATCGAAGAGGATCATCGCAGTAAAACTGCATTCCCTTAAACTCCAACCGCTTATGCATGCGTGAGAGGCCAGAAGGATCGATAAACGTTGCCTCTCCGGTAATGCTGTCGATTGTTGTAAACTCTACCCCACCGAGGATAACACCCATAACAGATTTGGTCGACTCATCCTCGTATCGCACATGTACACTCCGCACCTTCACAACGATGTTGTTAACAACAAGTTCCCCGAGATGGGAGAAATAACCGTCCCTCCCCGTTGTTAACGGAGTCAGTAAAGACGGCGCCGGGGCAACGCCATCCCCGGGATCGGCCATAAAGCCACTACCATGACCGCTACGAGTACCAGCAGGACCAGAAGGAGACGCTGCAGCGGTATTGTTACCGCCTTCTTTGGCCGCCGCTGCTGCTGCTGCCACATCCCGCATGCGTCTTCGTTCTGCTTCAAACTGTTCCAGTTCACGTGCCTTATGCGCAGCCTGGGCATCAAGTTTTGCGGCCTTACTGAGCACCGCATCCCGGCTTCCCGTGCTACCACAAACACAAATAAAAAGTTCATCCACCTCCACAACCACCGGCTTTGAGCGCAGTTGCGTGAAAGGGACGACAATGCTCACTTTCTTACATACACCACGCTGCAACGTTAGCGGCAAGCAACTACTCACCGCGGTCGACGCGGCAGTCGTATGAACTGCAGTAGAAGAAGAACAGGAAGGAGTTGAAGCGACACCGCTGCTGGTAGGGACATCGCTGCCAGATTCCCCTTGCAGCAGTGCATCCAATATGCTTGGCCTCAGGATGAGGTCATTCAGAGATGCCTTGCCGCTCCAGAGGTCCACGTTGAGTTGCTTTGAGTCAATGTTCTCCGCGTATTTGGAGAAATAAGGCACAAGAATAGCACTCAAGTACTTTTCAAGCATGTCGTCAGAAAAAAGAACGTGTCTTTTATGCAAGTATGTGTGTCTACCCCCGCCCCACCCCAACCCAGTGTGTGTGCGTGTGTATGTCTGTATGTATAATATAATATATAACACAATATAATTTATATATATATATGTATATGTACAAGCAAGCTAAAAAAAGAAAAAAAGGGAAAAAACTGTGCTCACACACACACACAGAAAGGCAGAGTGACGCCAAGTACTTAACGTTTTACTCTTAAATTATTCTTTCCTCTTTTTGTCGTTGTCTTTTTTTCACCCTTTTTTTTTCCTTTTTTTTTCCCCTTTGTTGTTGTTTTTGTTTATCCTGCTTGTGTGTGTGTGCCCTAAATAAAATTTATATAAATGTGACTCGTACTTCCTTCTCAGCAACAACATTACATGCGATGCCATGAATGTAAAACAGGGATATAAAGAGAGAAAGGCGTCGTTGAACAAAAATACACATGGAATAAAAGAGGGGCAGTACAAATAGGACTTGCCGCCGCCGCCGCTGCCGCTGCTGCGGCTGCCACACATGAAAGAGGGAGGGAATGGGGGAAAAAAAAAAAAAAAAAAGGTGAATTGATGGTGTTGGTACTCAAATAATATTCACAGACGTCACAAAAAGAAAGAAAAATAAAAAAAAGGGGGAAAAAAAAAAAAAGAAAGCCGGTGAATATTGAAATTCATCCCGCATAAATTTGCACACAAAAACATATATAAATATAAATATAAATATAAATATAAATATTTCCCTCCTCCTCCTCCTCCATATGCACTCACACATAAATAAACATTCCCTCCTCCCTTCTACAAATCTCCCAGACCCTCTTTTTTTTTTTTTTTTTTTTTTTATATTTCCTTTCATTTTCTTTTGTTTGTTTCTCGTTGGTTCCATCAATCCGTTGCATAATTTCTTTCTTTCCTTCTTTCCGACCCCCACCCCCCACCCCCCGCCCCCGGTGTTTACGTGACGATCCACAGCGAGAGGCTGCACCAGAGTACAATCGTCAGTGTGCAGATGAGGTACTGAAAAAACAGCATCCTCGACCACACGCCTGGCATGTACTGCCGGGAGTTGAAGAGGATGGTACCGTTGATTGCCGTGGGGGCAGCCAACTCGCCAAGCAGGACGAGAATCAAAACGTTTTGCTCCCGCTTCTCCCCAAACAATGAAGGGGCCGTCCTCCGCAGCAGCAGCACAAGTGAAAACCCCGCCGCGGGAATCACCAGCAGTCGAATGAAGATGATGCCAAACACAAAACTCTTCCAAACACCATGCAACGCAAAGACACGCCGCACGGCACTCATCCATCCGTTACCGGAAAAAAACGTGTCCGGTGAGTCTGCCGTGGAATTCTCAGACGACGTCGCCGTAGACACAACAACCGGCGCCTGTTGCAGCTGCTGCTGCAGACTCATCAACGTAAACGACGCGTGCTCGTCAAACTCAATCACTTCATGTCGCTCGTTGTAATCCTCCGTGTCCTTTGGATCCGCAGACGTGTCATCAAGCGGAAATTCCGTGTTTTGCTCAGCCTCGCGAAGCCGAACCTCCGGCGCCGGTGCTGTCAAACTTGTGCTCCCCACGAGATTGGCGCCCAACAACAGTAGCGAGGAAGGAATAGACCCCTGTGCCACAAGAGCGATGGAGTCTGTTAACATCGAAAGCGGCCCCTCAAACAGCAGCCATCGCAGCGGCGGGATCAAACCAACAACTAAGCCAGCAATTAAGGATGTAAAAGCAACCGTCTTGAAGAGCCGCACGCCAATATTCTTTAAAGCACGCAAAAAAGGAAAAAAGGTATTTCTTTTTTGACGTTCCGCCTCGGCCTCATCTTCAAAGTCGCGTGCGTACATCACCCTAATGAGGCCACGTTCCTTCCAGTTATAATGGAAAGTTTCAACCGTGGCCGGGGCTGCGGCAAGGCACCAGCGCCATGCGCCTGGCGGAATATCCGTCTGCTCGCCGGTGCTGTGTGCGGTCGCTGCAGCCATCATCTTAGAGGCATTCTTTTCTCCCTCTTCTTCGTGGAGAATCTTTTTGGATGCGGCTTCTCGAATCGTGGACAGGAATTTCGCATTGGGTTGTTTTCCGCTTAAAAAGGGGGGCGCATTCAACCCAATTGGTGATGCTATTAATGAGAATTCCTCATTCACCTCCGTTTGTGTGGCGACATCGCAGCACCCCTGCAGTTTCTTGTGGAGCTCCAGCAACTCACGTATCTTCCGTCGCTTATTCGTTTCCTTCTGGGCACGATCAACCAACGCTGGCCCGAAGCCCCAGAGAGACGCGGTAGTGGACAGACTGTAAATGAAGATAAACGACGTGCCTGCAGCGAGATCAATCCACGCTAGTGACTCGGCCAGTGCTTGTAACAGCGACAAGGGGAGGGTGACAGTGTTCTGCAGGGAGCATGCAATCAGCGATGCGTATTGGTAAAAGGGCTGCTCCTCGTATTCCACACCGGGTGGTTCAAGAAGCGGCAGCACCTCCTCCGGCTCCACTTGCTGCGTCTCCAATGCGCCACTCACCAGAACGCACACCACCGGTTTGAGTGATGGCGAGTGCCGTCGACCTCGCGCCGCACGTTTTACGTGACGTCCCTCGGCGTCCTGGTAGATGAGTGTGTAACGCAGGGAGTCCCGTAGCCCGTGAGGGATCCCGCTGCAACTCACGCGGAACATTAACTTCGATGCCGCTGTGCCGCAAAGCAGCCCACTCCCAATGACAAACAGCGAGAAAAGGAAGAGAACGGAGCAGCGGATGAGTAACTCCGCATTGACGGACGATGCGACGTTATAAAACGTAAGACACGGCAGCAAAATGTTGGCAATCACAAACGTAAAGTCGCGGACGGTCACAGATGCATTCGGAATCCGTTGGCTTGCAAAAGCACCGATGCAGATAGCAACGACGACTTTCGTCACGGCCAGCACCGTCACGCCAAACATCGTGGCTCAAACACACACACACACGCCTCCAGTGAGGGAGGGGGGGAGCAGCGAGGAGGTAATCTCTCTCTTTCTCTCTCTCTCTCTCTGTGTGTGTGTGTGTGTTTGTTCCTCTCCCTCCACCCCTCGGCCTCCCACACACACACACACACACACTCAGAGATAGAGAAAGTGAGAGGGGGAGAGAAGCGAGTAGCGTGACGGAAATAAAACTCCCCTTCCTTTTCTTTTCTTTTTTTTTTTGGTTTTGTTCTGTTTCGTTGTTTTCGTTTTTCTTCTTTTTATTTGTTGTTCGTGTTGATATCCCGCTACACCTCTCCTACACCCTCCGCACACACAAAGCGGGTAAAAAGAAAGAAAAAGAAAGAAAGAAAGGGAGAGAAGGAGAAACACGAAGACAACATCGCACAAAACAAAATCAAAAAGAGAACACCCAACAACCAACAGAAACCCACGCACACAAACACACACACTTTTCTTTCCTCTTCTCTCGGAGTGTTCCCATCGCTATTTTCCATCCACTCCACCCCATTATTTGCTCATGGCCCGAAGATCCGCACGTTGTGAGGGCGTGAGCCACGTGGCCGTCCACCGCCGCAGCCACGCCCCCCAACCGCCACGCCCCGCAGCAGTTTCCGCAGCCGCCATGTCTTTTAGCTGCGGGTGACCGGCTGGCAGATACGCCACGACGGAGTACACCGTGCCGGGGCGTAGCACGCGAAATGTCCCTTCCGACACCTCGCCGGTGAGATCGAACGGCACGCGCCACGAGCCGTAGTGTGCAAGGGAGGTGCGCAGCAGGTCCTTGAACTCGTCGACATTTGCAACCGTCCCAAAGTTTGCCTTTCCACGTGTCGCGTCGTCCTGAAATGTCATAAGTAATGTCTGCGGCGACGTGACGCAGTGCACGAGAATCACCGTGCGGCCCGCAAAGGCCAATCGCCAGTTCTGAACGATGTTGTACAAAAACGCCCCATCCCGGTTTGGAAGCGACACAACGACGCAGCCGGAGCCACTCAAACTATTACGCACGCTGTTAATGAACTCCAGACGGCCGTACTGTGTGTTCAACCGTCCCGCCCCATCCATGAGATCCAACATGATAAGATCATAGCGCCGACCGATTTTAGGCACGGCAGTGCGGCGGAGAAATTCAACGGGTTCCGCAAGATACAAGTGAAGATTATTGGACTCCTGAAAGCCCAGGAAACGACGGCAAATGCGTGCAAGGGTGCCGTCACGTTCGACGACATCCACTTGAAAATTTGGAAAGGCCGTACTCAACCACCGTGGGATCTCACCGCTATGCAAACCACACACAAGCGCTGACACAGGGGCCTCCTTCGCAGTCGTGAAACGCAAGGGAAAGGTGGTCTTTGCAATGTCCCGCAAAATATGAACAGGCCCAAGCGTCAACATCATCTTTCGTGCATACTCGCTCTCAATATGCCCAGCATAAGGCACGCAGTTATTTAATGACGTAATCGCTCTGCATTTTGTCATGCCATGGATCGTAGACAACCCACGTGTCGGCATGCGGGAAAAATACAATGAATTATCCTCCTCCGTCGCCTTTTCCTCCAAAGGTGCCTTTGCCGGGGCTGGAACAGGTTGACCTCCCGCAGCTCTCACTTCCCCATTTTTTGCCTGGGCTGATAAATCCGCTGCCGCGACTTCTCCTGTTTCAACGTTCGTGGGGGTCATGACCTTCTCGCGTGTGGCGCCGTGAACGTAATGCACGCTGCGGTACACAACATCATTCCCAATCCGCGTGTCATACTCCGGCAGCTCCATACACGCCACGCTGAGACTCTCCCCACGGGGGCCGAGCACCTCGCTATCCTCGCTGTATACAAGCCTGGGCCGTCGCAGCGCCCCTTCGGCACTCTCCGTCATTGTCTCTGCGAGATGGCGGCCCGTCGGGAGGCCCCTCCATCCGTCACTGCCAATGTTAAAGCCCCAGAAAACGTTGTGTGAATCACTCATCGGCACGCGTGATTGCGGTCGCCGCCATACCGCATCTATCTTCCGGTTAGGCTCCACGTAATACACCATCACCTTCCATCCCACCAGAGCGAGCAACACCCCTGTTGACAGTACGACATACGGCGAGCCTATTCCCCTGTCTAATTCACGAAAAAAAAACTCAGTCACCTTGTTAATATACTGCCGTCGAGGTCGCTGCCCCACAGTGTAGGATGAAAGCCGTTTGGACATCAATCGATAACAATAATAATAATAATAATAATAAGGGAGTAGATAAGTGTGCGTATGGATTTGTGTGTCTCTTTCTGTGTGTTTTTGTGGCTTTTTTCGGCCTATTTAAAAAGACAAAAAAAAAAAAAAGAAAAAGCCATTCAATGTGCATTCCTCATACACCGTCTCCAAGTGCAAATGGAAACTGCATATATTTATATATAACCATTACAAATATATATTTAAAACTAAACCACACGCAGTATCGTGTTGGACTCATCTTCTCTCTCCTCTCTCTCTCTCTCTCTCTCTCTGTGTGTGTGTGTGTTTGTGCCCGCCGGGAGGGAGGAAAAAGTTAAATATTATATTTTTCATAAAGTAATCGCTTGTCAGTACAAAAGGACGGAGTGCACGCGCCATGACTGACGGGTACTCTCCGTTGTTGTGCCTCTTCTCTTTCTCCTTCCCACACCGCTCTTTTCCCAAGCATCTCGCAGTGCTTTAAGTCTCACTGCATCTGCTGCCAGCCGTGCCTCTTCGTGCGTTAATACGGCCCTTGACCGCTCATATGCCTCCATAGACAGAGGACAAGTCGTCAGAGACGACCATGATGCTTGCGGTGCGTGAGCACGACTCCCGCCCGGCGCACGTCGTCTCGACAGTTGGGCAAAGGCATCAAAAAACGCGTCCACCACCGCCGGGTGCGAGACGGCAAAACTCGCCCACTCCTTGTAGGACACACGCCCATCCTCGTCCTGATCCGCCAGTGCCATAAGCGTCTTCGCGGAATAGTTTATAAAGACCCTACGCTGCGCATCTACAGCGCGTTTCAGGTCTGTGAACAGCAAATAACCCTTCTGCTGCGCGTCGAGCGCATCAAAAACGGTGCGGATTCGATCGCCATGCCGTGCGTTGTGTCTCCCCAAAGCGTCCAGAGAGCCCGTGATGGGCGCACAGCGCCGGCAACGACAGGCGTCCTCCTCGTCCGCAGCACTTTCGCCGATGTCAGTTAACACCCCATCCTCCGTGGCATCGAGAGAAAAGGAAAACAGCGAAGTGCCATCTTTTAAGGATGCGATGCACGCCACGGTTTTGCCTGGCGGCGGGATCACCTCCCTGTCCGCACGGACGCTCCTTCGGCTCATTTCCGGTCGTGGCGGCCGGTCCTGCACGGGGCGGCCCATTCCGCGCTTCGCAAAGGCGTACACCTGACAGTCGGTTGAAAGCTGCGCGGCACTGTACAGCTCCACCCAGCGGAGGGCAAACTCATCAAACAACATCATCGCGTCCAGCTGAAAGGATGACTGCCCCTGCGGGACAGCCGTCATGAAGTACGACTCCGTCGCACAGGCCAATTCGCACAACGTCGGGTGCGACGAAAACCGCAAACGAATGTTGCGATTGCCCCCGCGCACATTTGCCGCGACTCTAATAAAAAACACCATCCGCGACACCGCCTGGTCGCAGCCACGAACCCCCCTACGCGCAGCTGCAAAAAAAAAATTAAAAAGTAAATAAAAAAAGAACAAAAATGAAAAATGAAGGCTCACAATAAAACGAAAGGAACTCCCTCCTGCCTATTCACCACCGCCACCACAACAACAAAAAAAAAAAAAAAGAAAGAAAGAAAGAAAGGGGTATTTATTCACTCACTCGTTTATACATTTCACATCGCATCGTTCCATGACTTAGTCTTTCCCTTTTTTCTTTTTTCTTTTCCATTCAGTTGAAGAGAGAATGGCGGAGGGCAAATGCAAAGTACACCCCCACAACATCCCTGTTGTCTCTTCGTTGTCGTTTTTGTTAGTGTCATTTATTTTTATATTTTTTCTTTTTTTTTTTTTACTTCGCCTCCTGTTCATCCAAATCAAAAGGCATAAAACTTTCCTCACAACCACACGAATACTTTTGGTTTGGGTTGCGAAAGGTAAACTTTTCCTCCACACTCCTCGTAACGTAATCCATCTCCGTCCCGATAACATAAAAGAGTGCATTGCTATCAACCACCACCTTCACACCGTCCTGCAAAACCACCACGTCTCCTGTATGCATCCCAGTTGCGCTGCTGGTATCACCGTTGTTACCATGACTCCTCCTCGTGTCTTGCTTGTCCGTCTCCTTTGGTGGCATCTTTTCATCCTCCGGGTAGTGATATTTCACTGTGTAGCTATACCCACTGCAGCCACGGCGACTTACACCAATACGAATCCCATCGGGCATTTTTGGATGGTGGTGATGTTCTGGATCTTCGTGACACCGCTTCAGCAGGTACTTGACACGACGGAGTGCCTGCGGTGTGAGTGTGAAGGCCGCTTTATGCCGGAAGAGAAGTTGTCGGCGCTGCAACGGAGAGAGCGGGCGGCTGGAGACTACACCGGCGTCCTCCGTACATGACGAACGTGACGCCGCAAGGTTCTCTTGTCGCGCAGACGCCTCGCTGCCATTCGCCTCAGCGTGAGCACCAGCAGCAGAAACACCAGCGTGCAGTAAGGATGAGGAAGGGGCGGCAGTATCATTCGCTGCGTGGTTGTCGCAGCCCCAATTTCGTAGAGGTGATGCTGCTTTGCCGCTGCCCTTGTGTGTTGACTTGTACGGCATCGGCGACTGCACCGAGCCCTTGGCATCATGACTTCTCCCTGCATTGCTGTCAGTGGAAACCGTGGTGGTGTTGGTGGTGGTGGCGGAAGTGTAACTTGACGTGTGGCAACGGTGTTGCATCGCGTTGCACCACAAAAAAATCACACGGTGCAGAAACGACGAAGTTGTCGCGATGCCACACACACGTGCCCCTCTACGCATATGGAGTTACGGTGGAATTCCTCCGTTTCTTCCCTCTTGTGGAGCTGTGGGCTTCACCCTCCTGCTACTTTTCTCCGCCGCCTGCAGCTCCCTCTCTCTCTCTGGTTCTGTGTATATTTTTTCGGATAGGGCCACTGACGGCGGCGTCTCACTGGATGAAAAGAGAAGAAAGAGAAGAAAAAAAAGAGGAAAAAAAGGAACCGCCGGCACATAAGAAAAAAAAGGAAAAAGTTTGGAAGAAGACACGGGGCGCCGTGGTGGTTTTCTCCTCCACATTACACCCCAACACGCACCCAATCCGCCCTGGCAGCAGGTGCCGTCCCCGCAATCTTCCTTTCACGTCACTGGCTTCCGCTTGCAAAAGAGACACATACACAATATATATATATATATATATGGATGTCATTCAGCCGCTACAGCACCAACAAAGAGAGAAGAAAGCAGAAGAAAAATCATGCTCGAAAGACGGAATTTTTGACCACCAGCAGTGTTCCCCCCGACGCCGCCTCTGATGCCAAAGAAGACGTCAAGTAACGCACATGAAGGCTCCTTTGCTTAAACGCTTCAACACCATCGGGTGTCTCGTCATCCTCCGCACCACCGCCTTTACGTTGGTGCTGACTCCCTAATTTATGACCAGGCAAATACCCATCCCCCTTCACCATCGTTTGATGTCGACTTGCCACGCCACTTTCAAGCACTTCAGCCAATTGGTGGATCTGTTTTGTCATGAGCTTTCGATTCGCAGTGAGGGGGTTGGAACAGAATGTCAGTGCCCAGTAACGCGACCACAAACACTCCAATTGTGCCTCATCGTCTTTGCTACGCACGAGAGTAATGGGCAGCTCATAGTAGCGGTGTGCATGTACTCCGTACTCCCTGATACGCTCAGAAGGCACCCACGTAGATGTCGTGGACCCTTCCCAATGCTTTCCTTGTGTGTGTTGACTTGTCCCCTGTTGCTCTGCCACGTAGTTCTCTGGAAATGTACGAAAAGCCTTCATATCCAACTTGCCAGTCGAGATGGTGCGCACAGGGTCAACGACAATAGCCAGCCACGGGTCTTGTGCAGTTTGTCCAAGCTGCTGCGTGTTAACATCTGTGCCAGAAAGGAAACAGGTGTAGCCAGGGTGGCTGTGGTACCACCCGATGCAGCCTTCCTGCGTCCCGCCGCGCTGATGGTACTGAAGGAAGTCAAGCATGTACAACTGGGAGGCGTCATTCATGGAACACTCCACCTCGGAGGCATCGACTGGGAGAGCAAAGGCACTCGTGACAATCATTTCATCCTCGTTAAAGTGGCCCAGCATGAGACCCATCACCTCAAACCAATTCTCGCGGCTCGGCTCATTTCGCATGGATGCCGCAGAAGAGTCAGCAACGCCACTGCCGTTGGAGCACGTCACGTTGGGGCTTCCACGTTTCGCGTGGATCATCATCTGCAGCGCCGCGAGAACAGAAACCTTCACGCGTTGGAAATAGCGCGGTGACTTCTTCCACGGCTGTGTTTTGTGCAGCTCCTCCATGAGCTCCATGTTGGGGGATAAAAACGCGTCATCCGTGATGACGGAGTTATGCATCTCCCATTGACTACGTGTCACCTCATGGCGATCTCCCCGTCTTCCAGCGTCAGGCCGCATCATCATCATTGTCGTCGTCGTTAATAATAATGTGCAGCAGCTGCTGTAGCAGATCTCAACAACCGCACCTTCTCTGTGTGTGTTGTCTTTCTATTGTTTTGACGAGTCTTCTCTCCTGTCTGCACTAATACGTCCCTCTCTTCTCATAACTCCCCCATTATCCGTTGCGGTTACCCAAAACGCAAACATGCATGTATGCATAAATAAATAAATAGTAAAAAATAAAAAAGGCGGTTCATTCACGAAGAAACAACAACATTAATAATGAAGAAAGCGCCCACAGAAAAATGCCGTAAAGACGATGGTGCCACCGTCGTTACGACCCCCCCCCCCCTTCCCCAGCCGTTGTGCGGTGAAGTTACAATGAGGAAATTATGATGGACGGGTCCCCGCATTAGTTTTTATTCGCCTATCCCTCCCTCTCTTTGTATTGGATTTTCTTTTTTTTTCTTCCCCTCCTTCCTTCCTTCAACTTAACCGCCGCATTCCAACAAGTAGAAAGAAACAAACAGGAAATAATAAAAAATTGGTCCTTCATTTTCGTCTCGTCTTGTTATCAGCAGCGCGCAGTAAATTCACCTGTGCCCTTGTTAGAGCAGTCCGCTGCATTCCATGCATAGTGGCCGCGTAGAATTTAGCGTCAGCGGTGGTGTGGCCCCGTGATGGGCCCCCGCGCTTCGTCTCTGCGCACCGCACCTCCAGCGAGTGAACAGGACCCGACGAGGTCAACACAATCGGTGAGCGAAGCACCACCACGGCCGCCTCCTCCTCCTCCCTCTCTTCGGATAAATTGGCAACTGCTGGTGTGGCAAAAGAATGAGTGGCGATTGTAAAGCAGCGACCGTTGATTTTTTCCTCGCCCGCCGCGTCGCAGTGCGCGACAAGTGACACAGTCACTGGGGCCGATGTGGTCGCCGCAAGGCGCCGTGTGAACACCACGTCGGTCAGTGCCGTGACAAAAGAAAGGGACTGCGGCTCGTGGTGGTTCCCTCGCAGACGCATGCGATCACCGCCTCGCACCGTCAGAAGAAACGGCGTCGTGATGTCCGGCATGTACGTTCTTTCTGTTCCCCCCACTACCACCACTAGTGCACCACCACAATGGGGGAAAAAGTGAAGACGACATGTCATTCAAGGGGAAACAAGGAAATAAAAAATAAAAAAAAAAAAGAACAAAAAAGAAACAAACGTACATCAAAAGAAGTAAACCCAACAACATCGCGACCACAAACAAACAAACACAAAAAAATAAATAAATAAATAAATAAATAAAATAAATAAAATAAATAAATAAATAAACATAAAAAGAGTGAAATCACATGTCGCCCCCTTCCCCATCCCCTCGACACACTCGTATCAGTCCAGTCAGCAACACTTCCCCTCATTTAAGAAGCACGGAGATTTCTCGGTTGCCGGAAAGATACCCGTGTCGTTTATTTGTCCCCCCACACACGCACACACTCGCAGACACAGACAGATCCCCAACCAAAAGTAAAAATTAAAAAATAAAAATAAAAAAGGAATTGATATGACACAACCCAAACCTATGCGCTGGCAAAGTGGGATTTTTGTAATAAAAAAAAAGAAACGGGACAGAAAAAAGTGTCTCTCTCACTTTCTCCTCTAATGCCCAGTTATATGTGATGTGAAGAAGAATTGGAATATTGGCAGCTCTCTGTTTCTGCCCTGTTCCATCTGTGCCTAACGTACATTATACATTAGACGCCGGGGCACGATCAAATCGTTCGCGCCGAAGAGCCGTTGCCTTTTGCAACAACTTCTCTGATATTGTGGTGTGTTCACTGTGATGAAATGAAACAATCTCGTCATTCATGACACATGTGAAGGGCGGCACATCATTCTCCATGGGACGCAGATCCCCGCCAAGACTACGGAGTCGCGAGGTTGTAATGAAGACGACCATTGGTTGCATATTTAAGTTATACTTTTGGCAGTACTTCCGCATGTACAAGCTGAGGACAACATTGTACCGATGACCATCCACGCTGAGAAAAAGAAGAGGGGGACATGTCTCACGTGTCACCAACTCAGGAGCCTCCAGCTGCGCGGCGTTGTACAACATGAAAAAATCCTCGTCCGACCGAGAAGTGGACTCCTGAGACACTGGACGACTTTCTTTTTCACCCGAGACCGGCAGTCGGGCTGCAGCTGAAGGTCTTTTTATGAGAATCCCACACCCTCTCTGTGAGGGCCGCACCGCCGTGCCAAGAATAACCGCCTCCTCCTCAGTGATCCAGTAGGGTGACGTGTACTGCGCATACGAGGGATGTTCTTGAAGCGTGCGTTGAACATGCCGTGAATGCGGGCGCCCTGCGGCACTCAGTGGCATGTTACGCCATTCCGGCAGTGTTTTCCCGCTGCATTTCAGGGAATCGGAAACTGACGCATCCGGGGCACTTGTCTGTTCGAGGTTGTACAATGTGACGGTTTGCATCATGGTCGAGACATCCACCCCTTCTTCGCCATCCTTCACGGTGTAGCCGAATCGCGCAAAGGCCGTCCTTGTTGACCACACTGGGGAGCGAAAATGTCGTGAGGCAGCCGCGACGCACAGCCGTTGGGCCACCTCGGCATCGTAAATTTGCTCGTGCGTGTTCATCGGCTTGTAGTAGGAGGGCATTTCATGTTTTGCGGCTACTTTTTCCTCCTCGATGTTCGTCTCCTCGTTCTTCGGGAACGTCTCTGCTTCTGTGGGCGGAGCTGTCTCTTCTTCATGTGCCCTGCAGTCTGCCACCGGCCCAGCGTCACGAGGCACAGCAGCTCCACCCAAAATATTATCAAGAGAATCCTTCATCGTTGTGAAGACGTCCACATGCGGCTTCGCCACAGCCGTGGCCCCACCATCACGTGCGGATGTCAGTTCTGGGGCCTTCTTGTTTTTCTTTTCCACACGAGTTGACCGCGACGCCGCCCAAAGAGTCGAAGTGGCGAAAACGGCGGATAAAAGAGTCCTTGTGGGAGTAAACATTGCAGATGCACACGCGCAGTCTCTCGTGCAGCTTCTTATCACACAAACTCTCTCTCTCGTTGTCTTGCTCGGTGTGTATGTGTGCTGTGGTTGTGTAGCGGAGTGTCTAGAAGGGGGATGGCTTAGTTTTTGCGTCGCTTTTCACTGACAGGAGGAAAAAAGAAAAAAAAAGGGGGGGGAAGAGTAAGAGGAGAAGGGAATGTCGGACGGCCGGCAAGAAGATGAAAACAAAAAAAAAAGAACGACAAAAGACGCACACAAAAGGCAAAAAATAAAATAATTCAGCGGTGAAAAAAGCACCACTTAACAGAGACGTCGGGCGCTCAAACATCCCTCATGGGCCTTTGAAAGAGCCTTACAGAGGCAACATGACGTAGCGGCTGTTGTTGTTTTTCTATTTCTTTTTTTTTCCTTCTTTTTCCCTTCATTTTTTTTTTCGTCGCACGCATTTTCTTTTCTTTATTTGTTGCTTTTGTTTCTTGTACACATATATATGTATGATTACGTTTGTCCCCCGGCGTCCAATTACGTCCACGCTGCACATCCGGCGGTCACGCCTATCCCTCCGTGTTGCGTTCACCTGCGCAGCCACATCTGCAGCGGGCAGTGATCACTCCCCATCACGTGGGGCATCGTGAAGCAGTCCACGACGTGGCGGGCCAACGCGGCGGAGACCACGAAGTAGTCCAGCCGCCAACCGAGGCCCCGGGCCCTGCCGTTGATGCGCGCAGACCAAAATGTGTAAACGGGTGCCGCCTTTGGGTACAACGCACGGAAGGTGTCCACCGCATTTGCCACCCGCAGTGTTTCACGGAACGAGGCGCGTTCCTCCGGCGTGAAGCCGCTGCACTTCTGCATCGCCTTGTAGGAGCCGGCAAAGTAACGGTCGTAGTCACGCTCGGCGACATTCAGGTCGCCTGCCCAGATGAACCCTGCGAGTGACGGGGCGTCGCCCTCCTCCTTGCCGTGGTTGTAAGAGCGTCCCAAGGCGCATAAATGTTGCCGGATCCGCAAATCAAACTTCTGGCAGCGGTACGGGAGGCGCTCCAGCGACATCCCACTGTTGGGAATGTATGTATTCACCAGCGCCAGGGCAAATGTCTCGCTGCCCTTTCCTTGCGTCCCAAAGTACGTGGTGAGAACGCGTCCCTCCTCATCCCCGTCACTATGACCGACATCCTGCGGGCTTTTCAAAGTGCCAAATCCCTTTACGGTGACCGTCTTCCACTCCGCGGCCGCCGTATTTTTGATGTACGTCCGTGTGCCAGAGTACCCCTTCTTTGCGCGGCAGACGTGGTCGACGAAGCAATACCCTGGCACCTCGCCCAACTTTCCATTTTGTGGATCGTCCGGGTTCAGCTTCGTTTCCTGCAGACACAACGCGTCCGGCCTCTCCTCCTCGAGCAGTCGTTGGATCGCCTGGCCATCCTTCCGCAGCAGCCCACGCAGGCCAGCAACATTCCACGTGATGAATTTCAGCATATGTTTGCTGTCGAAATCCTTCGCCGCTGTTCGGCGCTGGAAGGGCTCCACTTGGCTCCAAATATCCTTCTCCGTCTTCCTCGTGTCATCGCACGACGGTGGCGGGGCGGGCAATACGGCGGTGAGGGGACGAGTGGGAGATGTCGCCTCCGCACCCGCAGAATTTAGCGAGCGGGAAGGTGGTGTCGGCGTACGAATTCGCGTGGAACGCGTGGCGGGTTTCTTCGGCGGTGTGGCCGACGGGGGATCGACTGCGTGTGCGCTTCCCCCCGCCCGCCGCAACCGGCTTCTGTTCCTTAGG
>NW_001849479.1:151321-164256 GCF_000209065.1 Trypanosoma cruzi
GCTTCTGTTCCTTAGGTCCCGACGGCATGACACTTACGGCACCGCACAGCCGCACGATAGAAACGCACATTAAGAACGATACGTGCGGGCAAAATAAAAATAAAAATAAAAGGATGCAAAGTAAAATAAAAGGCGCGGTGGCAGCACGATGCCTCTGCGATCAATCACAGGCAGCAAATAATCCACAGAAACAGTGAATTGAAAGGTCGAAAGAGAGAGGGAGAAAGAAAGGAGGCGGAGCAAAGCACCGCGGTACAAACAAAATATGTACACGTCGCACAATCAATGCAGATGAACCATACACGCAAACAAACACAAAGGAAAAGTCGCAGAATCCAAAATGACACCATTTAAAAAAAAAAAAGATTTCGCCCCTGGTGGCGACAGGGACATCGTCGTGACGTTCAGCGGTCATAAACACACACACAAAAAAAAAAAAAAAACAGAGACCGGAAAAGGGCAAAAAAGACATTGATGCAAGTAACTGCTTAACCGCATGAAAGTCACCGCACCCTCTCACTCCCAGCGGACCCACGCAAGACATACGAGAGCCGTGAGTCCTAATTGCCTTTAAACCATCGTCACAACGACGCGGCAGCGAAAAAGAGAGACATGCAGTTCACCATATCTCCCACCTACACAAATGAGCCCTCATATAAGCCCAGCCCAATGGTCAGTTCCTTGTGATCTGCCACATAACAGCCTTCCTATAGAGTTTCCACACGCACTCAGATAAGAAAGAAATGAAAGCAAATAGATACACACGACGCATAACCATCACTGGCGCAGTGTAAACACATGCAAAATCCTTTTCATTGCATCACCCCAAGCTTCTCAAGACCGTCACCAAAAAACAAAAATACAGAAAAAAATCACTCAGCCCCACACACCCATTCCTTCGCTCCCCCACATTGTTGGCCAAAAAGTTGTCTTTAATCCCTTTAAATACACTTTACCATGCTTTTTCCCTTAATCACTCAGCCCCACACACTCATTTCCTCGCTCTTGTACATTACTGCTTTTATTATCATGACCTTTCTCGGGCAGTTACGGTTACGATGAGCATCTTGACTGCGTGCCGCCCGTATGTCCGATTTAAACCCTTTATTCTTTTTTCGCGCCAAATCCACCCCTGCCCTCCGCTTTCTGTTGGGGTAGGCACGGCGCGGTGACGGCTCAAGGCGTGCCCGGAAAGCGGCGTCCCCACTCACACTGTCGTCTCCTCCGGAGAAACTGGATGGGACTCGATGCGCTTCTCTTTCACTTGCTCCTCGTCTTTGCCGTCGGGCAAACAGTAGTCTGGACTTTTGCGCTGCTCGCGCAGTGCTCGCCAGTTTCGGCTCTCCACGTACCACAAAACAATGCTGTACACAGTGATTGCAAGCACCACGCACAGCAACAGCAGCAAGATCGCCGCGTGCCCCCTCACCCCGTCGTCGCCCGGCGCAAGATGGTTTGCCGCGTTGACAATACACAGCGCCGCAAGGAGCACAAAGCCCGCAGTGTGCATCACCGTCAGGAAGGCCGAGCGCATCATGTTCGTGAAGGCAACCACGCCCGCACCCGCAAGCAGCACAGCAGCCATGCAGAAGTACTGGACGTGGCAGCCTCCCACGGGCGGGTGCACAGCCGCAATCAGGCCCACCACACACAGCACCGACAGCTGGAACACGCACATATACGCTTTTCCGTCTCTTACGTGCGAAAAGATGCTGCCGTACATCCGCTGCTGCGCCGCGGGGTACCAATACCCGACGGGGTACAACCAGCGCAGTGGGAACGGCTTATTCGAAAACCCCTCGTATTCCTTGAACTCCGCGTCACAGCGGCACGAAACAAAGTAGCACACGCCAGCAGGGAACGCCACACCGTATAGCATCCCAACGACACCAATCACGTAGTGTTTCACCTGTGCGTCGGACATCGTCAACAAAAAGGCGGAAAACACACAAATGCCAGGGTGCATCACGTACGCCACAAGGTACGTCAGGCTCGGGAAGCGCATCGCCGCCCACGCACTCGCAGCGTCCACGCCGCGCCACCGCTGGAAGGCGGCCGTCACACCGTAGTGCACGCACCCAAACACAGCGGCGAGCAGCGCATTGCCCACCACCATCCACAGCGGGTCAAGGGCAGCAAACACCGACAGGAAGTACGGCAGCAAAGCCGTGCTCGCACGCTCCCAAGCGGGTGCACATGACATCTTCGCGAACACGCCGAGCGCCTGCATCTCCAGGATGGAGCCCAGCCAGCCGCCAGCGGCGATAGCAGCAACGGCTGTGCTGGCACCAACACCGTTCAATACCAAGAGTGCCCGCGACAGCCCCACCGGCGTGTTGGAATTGATGGTGAACGCCCCTTCCAGCACACCGGTGCATCCGCCGTGCAGCGCATGTGGAGTGTACGCAAGAAGAATCTTTTCGTCCATCCCAATAAAGTATTTGTCGTCTTTGGGTACAGTGACCTCCAGCACACCCCGCGGGTTCGTCCTGTTGCGCTCCCATGTCGAGTTGCGTAGCTTCTCTCCCCATGGCCCACTGTAGCCGTTCGGCTGCATCAACGACGCGAGCGCAAATGTCAAGTACGGGCGGAGATCAGCGTCGCGTTCCCATCGGAACGGCGGAGGCAACGCCACCGTCAGCTTCTTCGGCGTGGCGCCACTCAAGCGAATGTCTTCCAATGTCAAACCGCGGCCCGGTAGTATTGACACATCCAGCGCCGGGCATGTCACGGTGCGGTTGCACCCGTCCACGTGCGGCAGGTACACCGGCAGGCAGTCGCGCCCGTACCCGCCCTCAACACAGCGGCAGTGGCACGACCCCGGCATCGTCCTCGTCGCAGCAGCAAAGCAGTTCACACGGGCGTCACATGCGCCGCACGCCACGGTGCGTGTATATCCCGAGATGCCAACGGACTCATACTCTGCAGCATTCAGTGTCTGCCCATTGTGCCTTACGCAACCAACAACGAAATCCCCACCGGGGCCCTCCACCGCAATGGTGCCGTTCATCACATGAGAACCACCGCCAATGTTTCCGTAAAGCGCAAACGTGCTCTTTAAAAAGGTTATTTCTGACGGCTGTGACGGTAAAGACAAAAGCCTTTGTCTGCCGCCAATCTCGTTCCCGCGCACTGACAGCCACGACCCGGACGCAAACGACGCCGACCCCCGCAGCACCAGCAACGCGTCATCGGTCAGCACACCGGTGTTGTCGTTAATAACGACGGCGGATGCGTTCAACGAGAGGCCTTTATAAAACAGCAAACCGCGGCCCGCGTAAACACCACTCTCCGACACGCGCAGCACAGCACCCCCCGACAGCACGGTCCGCCCACCCACGTAAAAAGCATAGTCGCCACCAAAAGAGGCGGTCTCCAGTGAAATGCCGCTGCTATCCAGCCGAAGCGCGGCCCCATCCACAATCACCGTCCGTCCACCACTTTTGACCGCCAGAAAGCCAACACCATGCATCAATAGGGTGGAATTTACAAGCTGTAGGCCGGATAGTACCAGCGCCGGAGTGTACACCGCGGCCTGAGAGCCCAGAAGATACTCAAGCGGCGTCGACTCAGTGGTGATAAGCAGGGATTCGGTCATGGTCAACATAGACTTCGCGGGGAAGGTGCCGGTCAGCACAATCACGCCGTTGAACGCCTCCACACTGCAGATCGAAAGCTCCAGCTGCAACTCCGACGACGGCCATGCGCGAGAAGCGCCTCCACCGCCCATCACGTACAGCACGGCGCCGTTCAGCAGCGACACGTTCTGCACAAAGATCCGCACGCCGTCCCGCGCCATCCACGGCACGTAGAGCACCGGACTCACGCCGTCCAGCACAACGTGGCGCAGCGTCACCTCGTTCGCGCCGGCAGGCACAACAAAAGTGGACTGCACCACTGTATCCTCAATCTCGAACGCAGACGCAATAAACCCGGCAGAGGCTGGCAACGCGGGAGCTCCCACAGGCACGCACGCCTCGCCGTACCCGCCGCTGCCGCACGCGCAAAAGCACACACCGTTCCTCATGCTCGCCGACGCCGTCCCGGGCGCGTAGCAGTGCGTGTCCCTGTCGCAGGCGTCGCACCCAGCAACGTCGATGCTCCCAGCGTCGCCAAAACCAGCCGCTGCGTAATCCTCCGCCGTCGACAGGACACGTCCACCAGCGTCGTTGCACACCACCCTCAAATGCGCCCCAGCCGTGAGTGACAGGCTCGCCGACAGCATCCGAGACAGCAGCGCTCGGTTGCGCACAAAGCTCAGCGTGCTCCCAACAGCGGTCACGGTGCCAGCGGCGTGGAGCATCTCCCTCGAGACGCCGTCGTGCACGTTGCCCTTCGCCAGCAGCATCGACCCGTCGGCCAGGCTCACCGTCGAATAAAACGCCACCGCGTAGTCCTCCGTCGACGAAAAGTCGTTCCGCACAAGCGCCACAGCAGAGCCCGACACGCTCACAGCCCCACGCACAGACACCGCATGCTTGCACAGCAGGAAGTCGCTGTCAAAAAACGCCACCACGGAGCCGCCGCTGGCCGCAACACCGCCCTCCACAGACACGCACAGCCCCAGCGCCGTCTGCACCAACAGCCCGTCCACGTACAGCGCACCACGCGACGACAGCGCCACGCCGCGAACCGCCAAAACGCCAACAGCGTCGCGGAACACCGCCGCCACGTGCGTGCGCGCGATGGTCAGCACGCTCCCCGTCAAACTCACGTTGTGCAACACGAGGCACGCGGACGCGTCGCCAAGATCGTAGGCGCCGCGGTACGCAACGCGCTTCTCTGCAATCAGCACCGAGTCCACCACAGTGACGCGCGAGCCCGGCGGAAATCGGTTCGCCACCACCACGCCGCCGCCAGAGCGCGACTCAAGCCCGCTGATCAACACATCGGCGCGCTGGCCAGCAGGCGGGTCGGACCGCCACCCAACAACGTACAGGCTCGCTCCGTCCAAAAATGTGCAGTTCGCCAGTGTCACGTTGCGCACGCTCCCTGTCATTGACTCCATTTCCACCACAAAGTCCGCCGCAAAGGTCACACCAACGTAGCACACCACCGACTGCCGATGCCCTGCAACCACATCCCACGTCACATTCATGTTCCGCACACAAGGATCATCGTCATGGCTCCTAGGAACATAGACGGGCAGGCAGTGGTCGCCGTGTCCGCCCTCCGCGCACGTGCAGGTGCAGCCATCACTCGAGACCGTCGTCGTGTACGCGGGGAAGCAAGATGACGCGAGGATGCATTGGTCGCTGCACCTCTCCTCCTTTACAGCAAAAGTATTGGAAACCTTGTCGCGCAATTTTTCCGCCGAGCCTGCCGGTTTGTTGCAAGCAAGGATGAGGGTTGAGGTATTACTCCCCTCAAAGCGGCCGTTTGGCTTGAACACCACGGCAGCAGCTTCGGCACCTCCCGTGACAGGCAAGACACTGTTACCAGACACCACCAGAAGAGACCTCTCTGTCTTGACAGATCCAAAGCGGCCCACAACACTCGCGTTGTCGTATGCGGCATTCTTGCTGATAAATACCCAAGAATCCATTAGCTCCATCGCCTCTTCAACGTGGAAGACAGAGATCACCACAAGACCAACGTTGCGTTCCAGCAACAAGGTAGACTTGCTCTTTACCTCAAGGGTGTCCAGATGCACAAATGCCTCCAAAACGCCGGAGACAAAGCTCCGCTCCACGCTGAACACCGAGTTGTTATGCACCCGCACCGCCGTAAAACTGTCGTCACTGGACACACGAAAAGCTGCGCGACCACCACCAGAAACGTGGAACGAGTTGTCCGTCATCGCAAAAGCAGAGTACGACTGCACGGCCATGCCGCCCTTCGCGACGTACACAACGACAGAATCTGATCCACCGGTGTGGAAGTTGTTGTCCATGAGAATAAGAGCAGAATGGCCGCTGAGCACCAAGTCCCTCGTCACAACGCAAGACGGGTAGTGGAACGCCACACCGGGCACAGGAATGGCCCTCGTCACGTTGAAGTGGTTCCCGCTGATGGTGATGTTCGTGCGCGGTGGGAACGCACCGGCAGGACTCAGCACGGCATCCTCAAAGCTGTTGCGGGTAACCACAATGCTCAGCGACCCTACCCTTACATTTGCGGCACCCTCAAGAACAAGCGCGGCTCCCCGCTCCCATTTGCACCCGTCAAATATGACGCTCACAGCGTCGCCGACCATTGCTCCAACGGCCACCGTGAACCGCATGAAGGTCCCGCTGAACGTCACGTTGCGGTAGCACAGCCACGACAGCCCGCCACCCACCGTCTGCGTCACCTCGGGGTACACCATGTCGCTGATGCACCTGCCTTGGGCAGGTGTGGCCGGTAACAACGAAACGGGCAGCGAGAGCGCAAGACGCGACGGGGCGCACACATCGCCGTATCCTTCAGCAGCGCACTGGCACTTGCAGCCACTGATCGAAATTGTCAGCGGAGCAAAGCAACCACCAATTTTGTCGCACTCTCCGCATTTTACTGCCGTCGTCACCCCGGTGATATAAGCTTTACGCATTTCCTCGACGGTTGACTCCATTTCCTCTCCAATCATCAAGCATCCCGCAAAAAACTTGTGGCTGTTGTTCTCTTCCTTCAACATAGATTTTTTCAGGCCCATGGCACGCATCTTGCAGCCTGTCAGCGTCAGCGCGCTGCTGTTGTCAATATCCACGGCGTATAAAGCTGAGGTACGAAGCATATCAGCTGTCGGAACATCGTTTTCACGCAACTCCACCCAGCTCGACTGGCGCACGATCCATTCACCGTACAAGTAGACGCCAAACCTCACCGCACCGCGGTTCCCCACCATGCGAAAGACGCTGAATTCCTCCACTGTAATGATTTTGCTGTCAAGGATGCTCTCTCCTGAAAGTACCACGTTATTGAGTAACGCTAGTGCGGAGCGATTGGCCACCCTCGTCTTGCCATTCATGTCCAAAATGGCCTTTGCCCCTGCAAGGGTACAGTTCTGCACGTAAAGCGCGCTTCCATCCAGCAGCGTCAACGATTCCTCCACCGCCAAGCAGGACCCACTGGGAGTAAAGCCTACTACCCTTCGTGGTCGGCGAATCTCGACATTACTCAGCAGCAGTGAAGAGGAGCCGGCGAGCAGGAAATCCTTCAATGCGACAACAGCAAACCTGTTGGAGTACCGATAGGGTGTAAAGAAAAGGGAAATCTGCTCGGCGTCGATCTCATTGATGACAATATCTGTGCCACGTGGAAAGGCGTTCGAAAATGACACGCCGGAAGACTGCATCACCACCCTCCTCACGCGAATCAGCACGCCAGCAGACTCCACCGCGTCGCGGCCACCCACAAAATGCACCGCAGCCCCGTCAAGAAACGTGCACCCAAAAAAAGTGATGTTTATGGGGAGGTGCAGTGGCATTCGCATGAGAGAAAACTTCAGCGCAGCGCCCACGCCACTAAATGTGACGTTGGTGTAGCAGTGGTGCGTCTTCCACATCTCAATTGAGATGTTTTTCAGCGTCTGGTCCACCACGCAGCTCCTGTTCACGTCCACATCCCTCTGTGTCCGAGGCACCGCGGCAACACTGACCAACTTAGCCTCAGGCGCGCGGCATGCCGTGTCGCCGCCCTTGCAGGCCCCGCAACCAATCACAGACGCTTTCTTGAATGCATCTTCGTAATTCACCTCAGCACTGTTCTTCTTGTTGCAACCCGCCAGCAATCTTGCCGGTGAATGCACTTTCGCCTTGACCCCCATCACTGCCTCCGCGGAACCCTCCAAGACGTTGTGGGAGAAAACGGCAACGCTGCCATCATCCACAAGATCAAGTGCCTCAGTATTGCGTCGGTATACGTAGTAGAGCAAGGCATCCCTCACTCTGTTCTGCTCCACACGCAGCTCCGCCCCACCGGAAATAGTGAGGCTATCGCCGTGGTAAAGCAGCGCAGTTTTAGAAGAACCCTCTGGGCCCGTCATGGTGTTCCGCGTCACCTCTAGGAGAGCCGACGACGTCAATTTGCATGGGTAGGTTAAAGCAACCCCTCTTCCGGAAATCATATGCGAGTCTATGACGCGAAAGCGTCCCCCAGAAACAATTTGAACGGTTTTGAATGCAATCGCGGAACTCTCATGAAACTGCGGCACTGCCGCCTCCAGCCGGCATCCCTGCACGACAACCTCGCTCGCGTTCAGGATAAAGCCATCCGTTATAGCAATGGCCTCATTTGTCGCAATAACGGCGGTGCGATGCAGCAGAATCGATGCATTCACACCAAAGTCTGCCTCAAAAAATATGCCCAAGGGACCCGCTGTATCCACAACACTGTCCACCACACGTATCCGAGACCCCAGACCAAACACACCGTCAAAAACAACACTGCCCTCGTCCACCGTGGAATCAGTCATACTCATGTGTACGGCGTATTCGCTGTTCCCTGTTATTCGCAAGCCCGACAGCCTGCACTGCAGCAGTGTGATGTTGATCGTCCGCGTTGCCGGCCTGAAATCGCTCATGTCGATGACGAGCGGAGAAGTGAAATGCAGACCCACAAAGCACAGGCCAGAAACACCGGGCGTGGGGGCCGCCACCTCATTCACTGTGCCACCACGCACGCATGGTATCTCTGCAGGGGCCACAGGAAGCGGTGGTCGTGGCCCAAGTTTCATCGGGATCTCCGCCGGCAGGCAAGAAACACCGTGGCTGTCAGCAGCGCATTTGTATCCACATTTATTTCCAGTGCTCTTTATCGCCTTCGAAGCAAAGCCTTCAGCAATCCACGTGCACTCACCACAACCGTACGACGTCACGTTCATTCTCATGGCGATACGACCGTAATCCTCCAGAGGCATTCCATTCAGATTGTTGCACGAAACGTACACCGTCGGCCTCATCGTCTCTGGTGGAGTAGAGAACGAAAAGTAATTCCACATGGATGCGCCACTGTACGCGCCCGGGACAGGCAAAAAGTTGTTTCGAAGCACCGACCAGGTGCTTCCGGTTTCAAACTCAACTTGATTCAAAAGAAAAACACTCTTGACTCGAAAGTCGTTGTCCCGTTGCACCAACCAGCTCCCCTTGTTTACGGTCAAAGACTGCATGCTAATTACGGATTCGCTCGGACCAAACTTGTTCCCGGAAATCTGCAAAACGCTTCCCCCTGTTATTGTGATACTGTCACATTGCCACGCATTGCCGAGCCGTTCGATCGTCCTCACCCGCCACGAATTGTTCTGGATGACAAAGACGGAGCCGCCACCCACGGTCAGTTTGGATGCAATGAATCCCATCACATGGAGGTGGGCGTTCACAGCACAGTTGTCCATGTAGAACGAACTTTTCTTGTCCAGCAAAAGGTCACGCTCCACGAGGATCGCAGCGCACGAACCCCCGCTACACATGAACGTCGACCGCGTTACGACAAACTGCGACGACAGAAGCCGGACGCCGTCCAGGACAAGTGCAGAGCCGTACCGGGATTCATTGTGGCCAGAGGTCGTCGGCACGTACAGCGAGCCGTTGACCGTCGCACGCAGCGTTGAGTCTGCCAGGAGTACCTTTGAATTAGCCGGCAGTCTGTGCTGCAGCACAATCGTGCCCTCCAGCGACGTCACATTCTCCATTTTCACAATAACGCCAGGCATCAGTCGCGCGGTGTCTTCTTCAACCCCTTTGATCCGCAGCTGCGCGCCGCCCTCGAGCAGGCAGTGGCGCAGCGTCACTTTCAGCGCGTCAGCAAACACGTCCATCGAGCGCAGGTCCACCGTCACAGTGATCGGCCCGCTGAAAACAACAGCCTCAAGACACAGCGTTGCCTGCCCGCCGCCGATCGTCACGGACTCCGTCAACGCAACGCCACTCACGCAACCCTGCGCACCGCCAGCCTTCGCAACAGGAACGCCAGGCGGCAAGCACGCAGCACCAACGCCACCGCGAGCGCATCGGCAAGAGCACTCAGAGAAAGATGTCGTCAGCGCACCGAAGCAGTTCTGTGTCTTGTCACAGCCGTCACACGGCACCACGTTCACGGAGGGCAGGCCGGCGGAACGGTACTCAACGGCACTTCTAAGCAACTTGCCATCGGCACGGTTGCATTGCACGGACACAACACCACCATTTGTCATCACCGGGCCGGCAACAAGCGTTTTTCCGGTCACGGCGCAGCGAGCAACCGACACAACTCCACCGCTGCTCACCGTCACCGACGAAAGCAACGCCGCAGAAGACCTGTCATTCAGAGCCCACACACGGTACAGCTCCAGCCAACCGCCATCCCCAATCTTCCCGCCGCTGGCAGTCACCACAGGAGCCTCCACACGCCCGACAACATCCACAAAACGTAGCACGGAGAGAGAAACGGTAAGGCGATTCCCGAATGCAAATCCGCCGCCGCTGCTCTTGACTGACGCATTCGTCACGGAAAACACAGACTTATCCTCCAAACTGAGACCTGACAAAGGCGGCACGTACATCGCGTATGTACGCGAGCCATGCAATGCCTCCAGCGACACGCCGTCAAGCACGACCATGCTCGACTTCAGCTGCACGCCACCCGCAACGTGCATCGCTGCCCCACCATCTGTGGACGTCCTCAAAATTGTGTTGATCACATACAGCTTTGAATGTAATAGCAATGTCGCGTACAGCACAAGCGGCGAGGCGGGGGCATCGCTCATTCCGCGAATCGGGGTATATTTCACAGGTCCCGTCACCGCAATCGTCGAGTCACAAATCGTCACATTTGTTTGCTCTGGCAGCTTGTGCGCAAACACCAGTGAACAGAACTCCCCATTCAGGCCGCTCACGTTCATCACAAGACTGTGGTCACTCACTGGTGCACTGCGGTAACCCAGCACGTAAATCTGCGAACCCTCCTGGCACACACAATCCTTCAGGTCGATGCGCAGAGGGCCGGGAAGCATCGCCTCCATGTCAAACACCACTGGCACCCCGCCCGTGATCACCACACCGTCCAGCAGCACACTGTCCACGGCCCGGCCCACGGTGATGGGCTTGCTGATCCTGCCGCCACGGAGTCGAAACGGCATGGCGTGTCCCACAGGGATCACACTTGACAGGACAATAAACACCACCACGGCAAAAAGCAATACATAAACGGGGCATCGAGGACCGTAGCAGGCGTTACAGGGCAAGAATCTCCCTTTCCCTCGCATAGATTTTGCTAGTGCACACACCCCTTCTCGTTTCCTTGAGGTATTGGTCAGTTGGTGACCTTTATTTTCTTCTACACATATTTCTCTTGCCTTCATCCCAAGCATTCCAAAATACTAAATCAATTTATTCCTCCCTTCCTTCGCACTGTGCCTATTTAGCAACTTCAAGCAAAATATTAAATCGATTCTTGTCGCTTATGTGTATATCTTTGTTTGTTTGTTTGTTTGTTTTGGTTTTGGGCTTTTGGTTTTTTCTCCCCTTTTTTATCGCTGGTGTTGATTTTGTTTTTTTTTGTTTTGTTTTGTTTTGTTTTGTTTTTTTTCTTTTTTTGTTTGTAGTTGTTATTTCTGTTGTTATTTATGTTGTAGTTGTTGTAGTTGTTGTTGTTGTTGTAGTTGTTGTAGTTGTTGTAGTTGTTGTAGTTGTTGTAGTTGTTGTAGTTGTTGTAGTTGTTGTAGTTGTTGTAGTTGTTGTAGTTGTTGCAGATAATAATATTAGACCTTCTAAAGAAAGAGAAGACCGGTAGGCAAATAATAATAATAATAAATAATAATAATACACATGTAACCACAATAATAATAAATAAAAAATAATAATAAATTTCATTAAATTCCCTCCGCTCCGCCCCAATGGCATCCGCAATCAAATATATATAAATATATAAATATAGAGAGAGAGGGACGAGTGGGGACGGGGTACAAAAAAAAAGAGTAAACATGCGTCATTGCCGCTACCACCGTCTGCCCGTTTCACCTACAGAGGGAGGAAAGACAAAAAGAAGAAAAGGAGTTAAACGGCCCACGTGTTGTACGGGAAGGAGAAGGAGGAGGAGGGGACCGCTGGTGGGTTCCCCCGTTACTCATCGCCGTAGAGGTCCTCCTTCGTCAGGGTGTAATGTTTCTTCCTTTTGGTGTCGCGTGGCTGCGGCCTTCTCGTTTTTTTCTTCATTTTTTCCAGTTTTTGCTGCACCGCCTCGTCCTCGTCCTCGTCATTATCGGCAGCGGCAGAGGCAACGATACTTCCCTTCTTCTCCTTCTTTTTCTTCTTGAGACGCTGTAGCAGCTGCTTCTTCTCCTGTTGCCGCAACCGACGCAAATTGCGGCGCTCCTCCACAACGGCGTGTCGTGTTTCCCCCACTTCTGCAACTTCCCGCTCAATGCGGCGCCGCAGATCCCCGCGTGTCAACTCCTCGTACCCATCGGGGTTGGCTGCCTGCCGCAACGCCATCTCGCCTTCCGTGAACATAACACGCACCGAGTGCACGGTTCGCCGCGCCACGGAGTAATTCCTGCAGCATTCCGCCAGCTGAAGGAGAATAGCACGTGTTTCCGCATCCGCTGCAGCATGAGCCGCGCTCTCTTCATGGCCGCTGCAGCTGCCACTTTTATCCTCGTTGCGGCATCGCTTCCGTTTGTTTAATGCCCCTACAGACGTTAACTGGCCGTCCTTCTGCTGATGCTGTTCGCGTCGACGGCTGGACAGCATGCCCCCCGCCAGGGGAGAGATGAAGTAATCCAGCACACGCTTCTCCACGCAATTCCCTCGACTCATTGCGTGGAGCGCGATGCGATCGCTGAGGGCCACAAACAGTGCAGTTGAGAGTGCCGCACGGCACAGCTCGTCAAATAGGACGTCACAGACATGCATGGAGAGACCTACGGCGGTGGGCTCCGGCAAAAGCTGCCCCTGACACACGTAACACGCCTCGTCGAGGGCACGGCAGAGGGGGTCATGTGTCAATACATCGGCGTCGCCGTGGAATGTGCCGTCCTCGTC
>NW_001849479.1:164356-166658 GCF_000209065.1 Trypanosoma cruzi
CTCCTCTCTGCCGCTGCAGCCGCGTCTCCGCTTCCAGGGACTCCAGCAGGCACGCCAGCTCATATATCATCTTCCGCACTAACGCGAGGAACTTGTCGGCGCGGTGGCGATCCATTGAACGCCACTCTCGCATAAGCACACGAATGAGACAACTGAACAAAAGGATTTTACCGCTGTTCGTGTGAGGAACGTGAATGAGACGAGCGATGCGCTGCGCACACTCAAGCTGCACGAGCGGCTTGTCAGAGTGCCAGAGACAAAAGAACAAACCACGGGAGAGCTTCAGCAGCACCAGCTCCATCTCGCACCACACAGAAATCCATTCCCCGTATATCTGCCGCAGGCTCTTGCGCTCTGCATCCCGCATTTTAGGCTCCTCTTCCCCCTCCTTCTCCGCCGCCATGTAATTCTTATCACCAGTGTTATTATTATTATTATTATTGTCTTTGTTTTTGTTGTTATCATCCCTGTTATTGTTATCACCACCACGCGCAGCCTGTTGCCGCTCCTGCTGCAGACGCCGAATTGCCGCCTGACGTCTTTGCTCTCGTCGTGCATTCTCCTCGCGGTTACGGTACGCCTCCAGCTCCCGTAGCACATTAATCACCACCCGCTTCTCCCCGCCCGTACCCCCGCCGCTTGTGCCGCACCTGCCACCCTTACCGCCGCTCTGCATGACGATGAAGCGACGCAGTGCGGCCACATCCACGCACGCCTCCAGTCCCACCAGCCGCTGCGTCACGCTGCGAATGTACCGCGGCAGTTCGGCCAAAACCGCGTCACGCACGGCCACCTCGTTGTGCGCCAGCCGCCTGCAGATGGCCTCCACACGAGTCTCCTCCGCGTTGAAGGTGGCGGCCTCAACGCTGACGGACGCGTCCGCCACCTCCGGGTGGGGGTAATTTATGGGCAACTGCGCCTCCCGCCTGCGGAGCTCCTTCTTTTTAATTTTCATCCCGCCCTCCTTCACTCCGCCAATTTATTTGCGTGCCTCCCGTAGAATTGTGAGTGAAGGAATGGAAGGAAGAAGGGGCGGGAAAGGAAAGAAAACAAAAAGAAAAAAATGAGTCGTGTGGTGGCGGGTGTGGCAACCGAACAAAAAGAAATTATTATATTTCTTTTTCTTTTATTTTATTTTCGCCTTTTTAAACGCTCACTTTTTTATTTAATAATTATTTATTTATTTCTTTCCCTACAGAAAGAAAGAAAGACGGACGGGTGTGGATGCCCCTCACTTCCTCCCTCTGAGAAACACGCACAGTAACAAAAATAAAAATAAAAATAAAAATAAAATGCATGACTGTAGTGAATGATGATAACAACACCAAAAGGAATGGAGAGTCGCCAATATGACACGTGCATGCACAGCAATACGTGTAGGTGGATGTAGGCATCCGTGTCCATTGCCATTTACATGCATAAGTATCTACACACACGCACGTGTTTGTAAGGGCGGGAGGGTAAAAAAGTCACGCTCAATTCATTTTGTAAAAAAAAAAATATAAGTCGACGGCACACACGCATGCACACATACACAGACAAAAAGAGGCAAAGCAGCAAGCATTTCAATCGTACGTGCCGCAAAAAAAAAAAAAAAAAAAAAAAAACAAATAAACTGAAAATCCCTATAAAAGAGGAGGGGGAGAAGAACAGAGAAAAAAACACAAATAAAAATAATTGTGAAAAAGAGAAAATAAAACCGCACATGCATGGAAATGCTTTCCCCCTCCCTCTTCCCTCTCTTTTACATACATACATACATACATACACACACACAGAGAGACACCTGTGATTCATCCAATCCCTCCGCCCCTATAGCATCTACGCCCACCAGCTTCTTCTTTTCCGTCATTCATACCTACTTACTTACTTAGTCCGATCATGTCTTTCCGTGAAAGCCGCGTCATTGTGATGGCGCATCACATAATGGTGCGGATGTACGGGCTAAGAGGGACGTACGACGCGGTGTCGCCGTCGAGTGCAGTACCAGCAAGAGCGGAACTCCACGTCTCGCTACATGGGCTTCCATGCAGATAGTGAGACGCAAAAAACGCCGATGGAGAAAAACAGGGAAGGTGCTCATGACAGTACCTCTCAAGATGCGCAATGTACGCCTCGGATCGCTGCAAGGCACGCAGGAGGTCACTGTCGTATGCGTAGAGGATGTGCGGCTTTTTGCGAGGGGCGGCGGAGAAGAATTGCGACAAAACGCATGAATCAGCCCCCTTGCGGTGGCTCCCCACAGGCTCTCTAGATCCTTCGAGCTGCGTGAAGCCAATTCTGTCTTCCGCCTCTGCAGCTG
>NW_001849479.1:166758-175199 GCF_000209065.1 Trypanosoma cruzi
TTGCTCGCGCTCCAGCGACAACAGCTGGGCGTGGCGTGGCCCGTAGTCCTGCGCCCGTGGACGGGCCCCCATCGTCAACGCATGCGACGCCACCCGCAGCCCGCTGCCGTCCGCCTCCTCCCGCCCGTCAGCCCCCCACGTGTCGCGCCGCGGCGTCGGCGGTCGCTCCGTTTTGACGGAGCGGGAGAACAACTCGGATGAAAATGGCATCCGCGACGCCGCACGGCTCCGCACGGCTCCGCCACCACCACCGCCGCTGGCGAGCGGCAGTGGCATGGTGGCCGCAAACCCCTTGCATTCCATTGTTGACATCGCAGCGTTTCCCCCCGCCGTGGCGCAGCGCCGTGTGTGCGGTGACGACAGCACGGCACGTGTGCGCCTCGTTGTCGCTGAGGCCGCCGCCACCGCCCGTGGCTCCCCTCGCGGGAACCGGCCCCCGCACGACATTTGGCACAATTCACCCAATGAAGACGCCATCAACCCCACATATGCGCCCACTCCCCTCTTTTCTTCTCCCTCACTTCTATTTGCTCTGAAGGCCGCAAAAAAAAAAAAAATTTTTTGCGAGCACAGCGGGATGGCCATCCAAGCCACACGGAATCCCAAGACTCCACGGGCAGGAAAAGACAAATTTAAAAAAGAAAGAAATAGTGAGGAAGAATGTGTGTGTGTGTGTGTGTGTGTGTGTGTGTGTTGTCAGCCACTCCTCCCCATCAAGAAAAGATACGGCTCACATCGTTGGCAATAAACCCTGCGTCACCAACCAATATCGCATTGCCGTGAACATGGAAAACGCATCACGCAAAGGCACTGCTGCCTGATACAAAGAATAAGAGTCCAGTGGCTTTTCATTGAAATGACGATGCATTTTTGAAACTCCCTACGGCGGGAGGGTGTCATTGCTGCTAACGATAATGCACAGGACCAAATTAAAACCAAATATACATATATATGTCATGTTAACTCTCGCCAGTCCACATACACACATGACAAGTGCACCCTCCCCCCTCCTGCCTTTCTCTCGTTCCTTCTCGCTCCATTTCCCACTGAGCCCAAGCAATAAATATATATATACATATATAAGTATATGAGGGAAAATGAGGGTAGCAAAATCCAGAAAAAAAAAAAAAAAGAAAAGTTAATGCAGTACGGTCAAGCCGCAGCGTTGCATCTTCCCCCATCCTTGTCCTCACATTCACACCTCAGCCCCATCAACGTGTCTTCTTCCTTTTCCTCTTCTTCCTTGTCTTGTTCGTATTCCTCGTCTCGGAAGCATCTCTCTGGTGTCAGCTGGTGCCGTGACGCCCACACGGCAAACTCTGTGAAGTACATTGCCCCCCCTTCTTTACATCTTCCGCTAATCGTCGCAAATGCCGCCACCATGTCGTCAACGCAAAACCCCCAACTCCTCAATAGCGGTGTAGCCGCCAAAAACGCCTCCAATGACACCTCCTTCTTCGCTGGGTTCGGACCATTCATGCAGAGTGTGTCAAACATGTGGTATAGCTCAAAGTAAGTGTACACGTACCAGAGGAACGCGCGGAACTCCGCGGCCGTAATGAACTGCTCGTTGCCGTCGGTAAGGTACACCACGCTCCTCTGCGGAAATGTCACCGCTTTCGTGGCAAAAAAGGCGCGAAAAACAACCGGCTGTAAGTCCTCGCGGAACTCATGCAGGGCGAGCAGCTCCACCATTCCGCGGTACAGGTCACACAAGGTAAGAATCCCCCGACCCTGCACGTCCATGAGCGTAAAAAGATGCTGACGCTTCCCGCGCTGCTCCATCGAGTCATCGCTGGGAAGTCGTTCACGCAGGCGGCGCCAGACAGACTCTGACCGACGCCTTTCCGCTGCCTTTTCATAAAACTGCTGAAATGCGGAGGCAACGGTGGCACGAGCCACAAAACAAGCCACAGAACGGGCCATGTGGGACGTGGTGCGCGGCACCGCCCCGCTGTCCAAAATATCGCGCAACAATGTCTCCTCGTCCAGGCCTCTGCTCCTCACAATTTCTTGCAGAGCAGAGCGGATTGTGTCATCTTCCCACGGCGCATGCATCCATGCGAGTAAATCTTGACTTTTTGAGTGCCACATCTTTCCCGCATCGCCTTCCTCCTGCAGCGCCGCTACTTCTGGGTTGCCTGTGGCAGCAGACCTCTTCTCAGCCATGCACTCCACTTCAAGAAAGACATCCAGGTAAGTGTGAATGAATAGCAGCAATAAAAAGAGGTCCCTTTGGTGTATTCGGCAATCCTTCAGGTCCAAACGCTGCAAAACATCGTTGGTTTCTCGCACACAAAACAACACGAAGCCGCTTCCAAGCTCCAGTGGCCAAACCCGCCAGAGTTTGTAGCGTACGGAACACAGCTCCATGAGGGCGGCAATCGGTATATGGTGGTCGGCCGTACCGAATTCACTCGTGAGCTCTCGACGTTTTTTCCTGTCGCCAGCTGTGGCCCTAACTGGAATCATTTCTCGCACGCTGTGCATCCAGACGTGCATCCGGGCCCCAGCAAAACCCCAGGTTGCCCCCCGAAGTGCAAACCAGCCTGCCAAGTCCGGCAGCGAGACAGCATCCTCGTGTTTGGCTGCAAACTGCTTAAGCTCCGTCTCAAGAACCCCGTCCATGGCGGCCCCAAGTTCACGCAGCACCCACTCCCGCATTTTGTCCCATGTTATCGCTGCACCATCGAATACATGGCCATTGTGGGGCACCCCAAACGAGATCAATACGTGCATGTACCGCAAAACATACCTCAGAAATGTAGGGAGTTCTTCCACAGTGAGGTTGAAGGTGTTGGGATCGCCTACAACGCGCACAGCTTTGGAGCATAGGGCCCGAAACCCTGACGACGACATTATGGGCACAACATCAGAGGCATACTGCGCGTAGAGTTTATCACAGAAAGAATGCGATCCATCTATCTCTCCCTCTGAAGCAAAGTCCGTCTTGTATTCCTGTGGAATGACACTTTGAAAGAATGCATGCAGCCGCGCATCGCCGTTGCTCACAGGCCATGTGGTTTGTAAACGCCGCCATGCCTCATCTTTCCAACATTGCATTCGATCCGCCACATAGTACGATGAAACATACTGCACCAAAGACAGGACTGTGTCATATTCCATCTCCGGTCCGTCCATTTCACCTTGTTCCTTGCCCCCCTCAGTTGTTCTCGCTGGCGCCTCGCCAAAACCCTGGAGCCCAAGAGTGACGGTCGACACACGCAGAACATTAGAACGAGCCTGCATCGGCACAGGTGTTTCGGCACTCCATGCATGTTTGTTAAAACCCGTAAAAAAATCGGAATCGTCCTGTAAAAACGTTTCCTCTAACGCTCTCACGGCGACCATGGCGCCATACACACCGTGTAGTAAACGTCTCAAATGGATATCTGCAAGGATGCTGTTCCCATCCGCGCTGTAAGAATCCATTCCATCCCCCTTCTCTCCTGAAGACGCGGCTACTCGCTCCCACATCTCCCACTCCGTCACCCACTGTCTGTAGACGCAGGCGCATGCAACTTCATCCGCGTGGCTGTAACTCGGCAAGTCCACCTCCACCCTCAAAGCGTTAAACATCGCCGCCGTCTCGTTGGATTCCCACCCATGAGCCAAAAGCAAGGAAAGAAGAGATGCCCTTCTGCTTTGATCGCAAAGCCCAAGAGAATGAAACAGCTCAGAAATATTTTTCAATTCCCTCCTTTCCCCCATCCGCACAAGGCGCGCTGTCCATGCACTCGCAACCTGCAGAAAAGAAACTTGCCTGGAGTCGTCGTATTCACCAAAGAGGGAACGCACAACTTGGACGGCGCAGTCGTCGTTGCTGCCATCGCTGTCGCTGCACACCGCCTTAAGCACATGCCTCAGAAACTCCCTGTCCAAATCAGGAGCGGGTGACCCATACAAGGGGTCTTTACCACAAGACATGCCCTCATGCCTCATCACCTGATGGTAAAGCTCCAGCACCGCGATGTACGCCTGCAAGAACAGTCTAAAAGGAGGTATGGCTTTGATGCATGAAGGATCGTCCCCCCATTCCTTCACCGCCGCACGGAACGCCAACTGCACAAGCGTATCGTGAACCGATCGATTCTCAAAACACTCCTCCATTGCAAAGTGCTCGTACATTCCCGTTTTGGCATCTGCCTCCGAAAGCCTTTGCGTTCCACGAGTGATGGCATCAAAGAAAGCCGTCAGCTCCAAAACGTCCCCGAGCACACGCCTCAGCAACAACCTCTTTTGCAAAAACAATTCGTTCCAACTTTGTTTTGCCTCCTCCAATTCCCCCACCTCCTCTTCCTCCTCCTCTTCCTTTTCTTCCTCCTCCTCTTCCTTTTCTTCCTCCTCCTCTTCCTTCTCCTCTTTTTTCTCCCTCTCCTTTGGCGTCGCCGGGGCAGAGGGCGTCCATTCAGAAGAGAGCGACATCACATGCCGCAGGACCAGCCAACGCACCAAAGTCACAAGTGGAACAACACGAGTAGACGCACCGCCGTCGTCCCCTTCTCCGAAACTCAAAGAATGACGGGACCACCGCGAGACCTCCTCCAACACAGCAGCTGCCGAGGCGGATGCGGGAGGCTGGAAGGCTGAACCAGGTCCTTTACTCGACGCAAAGGCGGATGCAAACTCTGTTTTCAATGCATTTAAACACTTTGTGAGGCTCAGGGCTGTAATACTTTTCCTCTCCCAGCCTCCATTCGCCAACAATTTGAACTTCTCAAAGACGCTCATCACACGATAGAACTCGCACATGCACAACAGCCACGGTCGATAGTCACATCGCCGCAGGACAACGGTAAACCCGGCAGAAAAGACACTGTTGAAACGGCAGATATCCTCTGCGGCGTCCCGGAGAAGTTGTTCATTGTACGCATGAACCGAAGAAAGCTGCCATGTCTCGTGGGCAAATATCTGAAGTTGCTCGACCGTAGCGCAGACCGCCCCAGTGGCGTCCCAACACTTCCCTCTATTCATGGCCAATATTCTCCTAAATTCCGAGTTCCGCCTCGTTGTCGAGGCGGCATCTTCGGTACTTGTTGGCGTCACACCGAGTCGTCGGCGCATCTCCATGTAAACCAGGCCACATGTATCTTCCTTCGAACCACAGCACCCCATGAAAAGAGCTCTCACTGATAGGAAGGTACCCTGCGTCAACCAAGCAATAAACAACAGTCCACGAAAACAGCAACAACAAAAAAAAAACCAATAAAAGTAGGAATAGGGAGAAACAAACAGGAAACGAACCACCAAAAAAAAGAACCGCAACCCACCCTCTGTGCCCTCAGCTAAAAAAAACAATGAAGAAAATCAGAACGATAAAAAAATCCTAAAGAAACGCACAAAAAAAAAAATACGAAAAAGTCAAGCCCTCTCCGGCACGTTGTCCGGGTCGCCGTCGGCGTCCAGTTTGACTGCAGAAGCCCACGCAGCAAACTCGTCGAACGTCACGGTCCCAGTGCCGTTCTTATCGATCTCCTTGAACAGCGCCGCGGGATCCTCGACCTTGGCGCCCCACGCCTCAAGCTTGGGCACGGCGCGCTTGAACTCCTCCTCGTCGACCAGCATGTTGCCGGAGGCGTCAATCTCGTCGAACATCACCGTCAGCTCGAAGAAGTCGTAGATGTAGCACAGCATCAGACGGAACTCCAGAAATTCAACAAAGTCCTCGGAGCCCTTGTTCTCCAGCTTGCTGCCCAGGACCCTCGCCTTGTCGAATGCACGCTTCGTGATGTCGCGCACTCGCGGCGTGAACTCGTCCAACTTCAGCACCTCGAGGCAGCCGCCGTGCACCTCATCGTAGCACAGCTTCCCGGTCTCGTTCTTGTCGAACTTCTTGAAGAGCTCGATGCGGCGCTGTTTTGCCTCGGCGGTCTTCTCACGAGGAATCGCCTGGCGAATGCGCTCCCACGCTTCCTTGCGGTCCTTGGCGTTCTTGCCGTCCTTATCGCTCGCCAACCCCTTGTCGCTCGTCGAGTCCTTCGACCCACAAGCACCCATCTCGTTGCTCTCCTTGACTCGGCTTATTATCGACTGTTGCGCAACCTGCGCGCAAGCACACAAACCCACAACAGAAAGAGAGAGGTGGCACCAAGGCCCACAGCGGCACAGAAGACACACAGCAACAAGGGCACAGGAGCAAACACACACACACACACAAACACAACGACAGTCGCAGGTAAAAATGACCATCAACTACATAAAGTGGAGAATGTGCTCCGCCCAGCAAAAACAGGTGCCCCGCCGCATGCGGACACGGTGTTTACATTGGCGACGGCGCGGGCACGTCACTCTGCGGCCGCGAGCTTCACGCGCTCTCCGGCACGTTGTCCGGGTCGCCGTCGGCGTCCAGTTTGACTGCAGAAGCCCACGCAGCAAACTCGTCGAACGTCACGGACCCAGTGCCGTTCTTATCGAGCTCCTTGAACAGCGCCGCGGGATCCTCGACCTTGGCGCCCCACGCCTCAAGCTTGGGCACGGCGCGCTTGAACTCCTCCTCGTCGACCAGCATGTTGCCGGAGGCGTCAATCTCGTCGAACATCACCGTCAGCTCGAAGAAGTCGTAGATGTAGCACAGCATCAGACGGAACTCCAGAAATTCAACAAAGTCCTCGGAGCCCTTGTTCTCCAGCTTGCTGCCCAGGACCCTCGCCTTGTCGAATGCACGCTTCGTGATGTCGCGCACTCGCGGCGTGAACTCGTCCAACTTCAGCACCTCGAGGCAGCCGCTGTGCACCTCATCGTAGCACAGCTTCCCGGTCTCGTTCTTGTCGAACTTCTTGAAGAGCTCGATGCGGCGCTGTTTTGCCTCGGCGGTCTTCTCACGAGGAATCGCCTGGCGAATGCGCTCCCACGCTTCCTTGCGGTCCTTGGCGTTCTTGCCGTCCTTATCGCTCGCCAACCCCTTGTCGCTCGTCGAGTCCTTCGACCCACAAGCACCCATCTCGTTGCTCTCCTTGACTCGGCTTATTATCGACTGTTGCGCAACCTGCGCGCAAGCACACAAACCCACAACAGAAAGAGAGAGGTGGCACCAAGGCCCACAGCGGCACAGAAGAAACACAGCAACAAGGGCACAGGAGCAAACACACACACACACACACAAACAAACACAACGACAGTCGCAGGTAAAAATGACCATCAACTACATAAAGTGGAGAATGTGCTCCGCCCAGCAAAAACAGGTGCCCCGCCGCATGCGGACACGGTGTTTACATTGGCGGCGGCGCGGGCACGTCACTCTGCGGCCGCGAGCTTCACGCGCTCTCCGGCACGTTGTCCGGGTCGCCGTCGGCGTCCAGTTTGACTGCAGAAGCCCACGCAGCAAACTCGTCGAACGTCACGGACCCAGTGCCGTTCTTATCGAGCTCCTTGAACAGCGCCGCGGGATCCTCGACCTTGGCGCCCCACGCCTCAAGCTTGGGCACGGCGCGCTTGAACTCCTCCTCGTCGACCAGCATGTTGCCGGAGGCGTCAATCTCGTCGAACATCACCGTCAGCTCGAAGAAGTCGTAGATGTAGCACAGCATCAGACGGAACTCCAGAAATTCAACAAAGTCCTCGGAGCCCTTGTTCTCCAGCTTGCTGCCCAGGGCCCTCGCCTTGTCGAATGCACGCTTCGTGATGTCGCGCACTCGCGGCGTGAACTCGTCCAACTTCAGCACCTCGAGGCAGCCGCTGTGCACCTCATCGTAGCACAGCTTCCCGGTCTCGTTCTTGTCGAACTTCTTGAAGAGCTCGATGCGGCGCTGTTTTGCCTCGGCGGTCTTCTCACGAGGAATCGCCTGGCGAATGCGCTCCCACGCTTCCTTGCGGTCCTTGGCGTTCTTGCCGTCCTTATCGCTCGCCAACCCCTTGTCGCTCGTCGAGTCCTTCGACCCACAAGCACCCATCTCGTTGCTCTCCTTGACTCGGCTTATTATCGACTGTTGCGCAACCTGCGCGCAAGCACACAAACCCACAACAGAAAGAGAGAGGTGGCACCAAGGCCCACAGCGGCACAGAAGAAACACAGCAACAAGGGCACAGGAGCAAACACACACACACACACACACAAACACAACGACAGTCGCAGGTAAAAATGACCATCAACTACATAAAGTGGAGAATGTGCTCCGCCCAGCAAAAACAGGTGCCCCGCCGCATGCGGACACGGTGTTTACATTGGCGGCGGCGCGGGCACGTCACTCTGCGGCCGCGAGCTTCACGCGCTCTCCGGCACGTTGTCCGGGTCGCCGTCGGCGTCCAGTTTGACTGCAGAAGCCCACGCAGCAAACTCGTCGAACGTCACGGACCCAGTGCCGTTCTTATCGAGCTCCTTGAACAGCGCCGCGGGATCCTCGACCTTGGCGCCCCACGCCTCAAGCTTGGGCACGGCGCGCTTGAACTCCTCCTCGTCGACCAGCATGTTGCCGGAGGCGTCAATCTCGTCGAACATCACCGTC
>NW_001849480.1:0-22695 GCF_000209065.1 Trypanosoma cruzi
AGTGTTGGCACCCATCATGTTCGTCGTCGTCATGCAGTCTCGTTGTTCGTGCCCTTCGAACGTGCCCTACTTCGCCGAGGGTTCATTGCTGATGACGCATCTCTCGCCGCACAGCAGAGCAACAGGGATGCGAGCAACTCGGCCTCAAAAGAGGGCCTGAGTGCCGTGGCGGAGTGGACCAGAGAATGCTTCATGGAGGCGAATGCCAGAAAGACTAGTTACACTCTCCTTGGCAGCGGCAACACGGCCCCACTGCGCCTCGCTTATGAGGACGCCCCGGCCGCTATGGAACACATGCCGACTCTTCTGGGCGTCGGGTTCCAGCATCCTCGTGGAATGGGCATGCGTGGCGAATCGCCATGAGGAATTGGAGCAGCGCCCACTCCAACGGGCAACGATTTTGTGTTTTGCATGGGAACTAGGAGAGACACACTGAGGCCGGTGTACATAGCGCTGCCGCGGGCGGAGGCGACGCACGGCGTCAGCGCATGGTGTTGGACGCCTCCCCGACGTCCCGCTGCACGCCGGATCCCGCAAAGTAGCAGGCGAGCAAAATAGTTGCGTGAACCCCGAGAGGCAGTAGAGTGGAGGATGCCGTGTTGGAGGCAAAGCTGCAGCCCCTACCCGATGCGAGGCGCGTGGCGATGCTCTGCACTTTAGTGCCCCCATCGTCCGCCACCCGCAGCACCCCGCCAGAAAACCTTACGACTTCATCATGGCGCTGCGCCCTGCGCTTCGGACAGAAGCTTGCTGCCCGCCCCTCACAGTGACCCCCCGCGGACCACAGCTCGAGTCCGTTTCCGCGCCTCCCGCGGTGGTGCCGCTGCAGATGGCCCCGACAAGGTCCAGCACCAGGCTTGTGACCGCTGGCTCGCCCGCCACATCTGACGCACAGGCCTTTCGCCACACCCAGAAGAAAACGCCGCGAAGGATGGACAGGCGGCTTCGTGGAACTCGGCGTCAAGCTGGGAGCAGCGGCGATGCTGTACCTGAATGGAACGCCGATCAACATTGCCGGGGCCGGCGCAGAACGGATACCACGCAGCCGCAGAGCCGAATGCATCGCCCCACACCTTGGTACAAGAAAGCCGTTGAGCAGCATGCGGTGGACAGGCAGTGCACCGCGTAGTGTGTCAACCTTCACAGGCTCACGCTCTCTCCCGGCTGCACTCCAGAAACGGGTCCTCTCACGGCATCTGTCCCGATACATCGTTGACTCTGGACACTCCTGCTCCGCCCGCCGCGCCGAGGAGCGCGCACACGGACGCAGCTTGTCGTTGGTCACTGCGGCGTGTCCAGGAACGGGGCTTGTGGTGCGAAATCCGAGAAGGCATCCGACCTCACACAGCTCACCGACAGATGGAGCACCGGCATGGTCGCACTGTCCAAACATGTTATTTGTGCCCGACAGCTCAGGGAGGAAGCTTGCTGCTGCAGTGGAGCCGGCGACTGGGACCCACGCGCATCGACACCACCCTCACTCGTGGGGTAGAGGCCGCACTGGCCCGCCTCCGCACCGCGGTTCTGCTCAACTACGGATGGCTGCTACGGCCACTGCAGTCCGCCATCCCGAGCACATGCTGTTGGTGCAACTCGGATGCCGCACAGCAGGCACGCAATGAACCTCGCACGGAAACGCCTCCTCCTCCCGCTGGACCCACCCCGCCACGATCCGACGCCCGGCAGACTGCCCGGTGTGCGGCAAGCACTGCGGTTGCCGCGTGAGTGTCGTGACGCACATGGCCAACGTCCGTGGCATTACGCGCTCCCAGGCGCTGTGGAAAGTCAATTTCTCCTGGTGAACCGGAGCCGCCGGGAATTCCACCGGAACCGCCACCCGCCACTTGAGCGAGGACGAGGGCGAGGGACGGCACGCCGATCGCACCCCCGCCACGGAATGCAGAGCCCAGGCCGAAGCTACTCACATTCAGTTTCCTCACGGTGTCGTACGAAAAGCAAGCCGGAACCGTATTGTATCTTCGGCACTTCCACGAGCAAGAGTTCCCCCAACAATGGGAGGCGTTGCCTGGAGTATGACGGTCTGATGTCATCCACACTGTTGTAATGCATGTACTGTGAATTCAGGGCTCAGGCGAAAGCGGGTCCACAACATCCCATTCACGAGCACACGAGCGCTCCAGACCAGAGCCACGGTCGGTATCGAAGAAGGAAGCACTATTTGTTTTTACTCTTATCAGCGCGTCTAGCTATACAGTGCCATCTGGGCACCTAAGAGGTGGTCGAGCAACGACAAAAGTTTCCTGCTATGAAGCAACTGCCATTGAGAGAACTTTCCGAGGCGAAGGTCCTGTTCAATGCCCAGCCGTTGGCGCACAGCCAAGGTGCCTGGACATTCTAGAAGCAGATGGTGCAGGGTTTCCTGCGGGCCGATTGGCGTGCTTGTGGAAGCTGGCTGATCCTGCGGCAGCAGAGATCGCCTCCTGGCACTGCTGTTTCGATGTTGTGTGGCGTCTGGGTTGTGTGCGCAGCGACTTCTGTGCTGTGCGGTGCTTCTCCGTGTGGGGAAAACCATGTCACAGAAATCACATTTGAGCTCGGGAAGCGGTGGAAGATGTTCCGGATGAAAGGACCGACAGTGACTGACGAGACCCGAGAATCCCGTCAATGTAGAATCACGGTGCGGACATTTCTCCTTCCGACGGTGTGTGAGGGTCCGTCTCCTTACTGGAGAGATGTCTTCCTCCCTCGCCGACGGGGGAACAGTGTCCGTCCCCGGTGCAGTTGGATCGTTGTTAGAGCGCATATATGCAGACTGTTCCGGTGAGATGTTGCAGAAACGGCATTGGTTTGTGCAATCTCTCACGGCCCAGTATAGTCGGCCCCAGAGCTCAGATTCCCCGCACCTTGCCCTGCGAGGTTAACCAGTTCCTGACGGTGTAGAACTTCCTGAGTGATCAGGTCCTTACCGCTGAGATCTGATGGCCTTGTGCCGCAAAGCAAGTAGCGATGAGTGTCTTGACGAATGGTACTACGCCACTTGTTGGTGAGCTGGGTAGTAAAACATGTCAGCAGATCCGTATGCCATAAAGGTGCGATTCCATGCTCCGTGTATTGTCCACTTTCCATAGTCTGCGTCGCATACTGATCTGCAAGCTCGTTAGCATGTGCTCCGCAATGTCCGTAACAAAACTGCAGGTGCACGGACCAGCCAGCACGCGTCAGTGTCAAGAGACGCTGCCAGATCTGATCCTCCGTCCAGTCGGTCTGACTGAGCGGGCCCTTGGTGACGGCGGCCAGAAGAGACTGACCGTCTGTAACCACAAGCAGGGTTTTACGCCTGTGGCGGATACGAGGAATCATCAGCTTCTCTAGGGCTAGAAGCAGCGCACGGGATTCCGTCCTGTAGCTGCATGGGCGTGCACCGCAGTTTATGCTGGCCTTTTCTATTATCTCCGATGAGTTGAGGGATGAAAGCAGTATTCCAACCCCTGCTGACTTGGGAACGTCGACACCGCCATCGGTCGCAAGTATCCACGAACGATGGCTGTGCAGCGCCAGAGCCTCTTCGCTGACTCTGCGCTTTTCCCGTATCAGCTATTCTTCGTCCGTTATTGAGTGGTCTATCGGAAGTTCCACACCGATGGTGACCCGGTGAGCGGAGGCCGCAAACCAGGGAGGAATGGAGCTGCGAAAGAACCGCTCTTCGCGTGGTGAGCTCTCGGTGATGCCATAGTCCTTTGTGTATGCGTCTACGAGGACATATAGCTCGTCCCGAGATAATGGCGAGATGCGGAAACCAGCGCGAGGCGGTGGCTCAGGCGGGGGTCTCCGCATCCAGTCCATCTGACATGCGCGTGTGTTCTCAAATATTGAGAGCCGCGCGCGCAGGCAAAGGACGTGGAGCGGCGGCATATTAGCCTTCAGTAGCGCGGATTCCGGGTCGACAGTGCTCGGAACTCCGCTGACAATGCGTGCCAGGGTTGCGTACGTCTTCTGCATCTCATTCTTCGCTGAATCCGTCGCTACTGCCCATATGAGCTCGCTGCCATAGCGTAATTTGGAAGCACCGTACCCAATGACGAACGTGCGTAGGTCATGTGGAGATGGTCCCGCCTCTTTGTGCGCTATGCAGCGTAGCTGCGATATCCGTTGCGAAGTGGCAGCTCATTGCTTGGTGGCCGCCACATTTGGCGTGAGTCGTTGATCGAGATCCATGCCGAGAAGCTTCGTAGTTCGCGATGCCCCCATGGTCATGACTGGGATTTGAAATCCAGCCACTACCAGGGGCCACCTTCCTTCACGAACATAATCTGACTCCGTGTGCGTGGGTAGTGTGAACCAAGCAGCTTCACACTTTGACGGGTTGATGGCCAGGCCATTTTCCTGACTCCACGCATGCAGTTTTTGAAGAACCATGTTGGCAGTGGGAATGGCGTCTTCCCGGAACTGCCCCTTAACGATAATAGAGAGGTCGTCCGCATACATGTCTGCTGTGACACCCGCAAAGCAGTTTAGCAGATTGAGAAGTGGGTGTACGTAAAGGGAGAACAAATACGGTCCCAGCACGGACCCCTGAGGAACTCCTCGCAGCATGGGACGCCGATCGCTGTGTCTGTGGCCAACTCGTGTCTTCGCGTAGCGACCACATAGAAAGTTTCTAAGCCACCTTCTACAATTCACCCCCGGAATATTAGCCAGCAAGCGACTGAGGACTCGATGATCTATGGAGTCAAAGGCCTTGCTGAAATCAACCAACACCAGCAGGGTCCGATGGGGTCTGTAGCGGAGTTGATTGCCAATACCGCTCTTCTTGGGAAGGCTCACTTGGAAATAGTGATTTCTATTATGCTCCACTTCGTGTATCAGGTGTGCCAGCTGCATCGTCGTGGTACGCATACTACGATATGCATACTGGTGGGGGTGTGGCGTCCACACCCAAAGCAATCTCTTCAGTACCATTTTCTCAGCAACCTTACTCACAATGGAGGTAAGGCTGATGGGTCGATATGACCCAGGCAGTTCCGGCGTCTTACCGGGTTTTAAGAGTGGGACGATGGTAGCGCGTCTCCACTCAGCCGGAATCGTACCGGTCGTCCAGCTGTGGTTAAAGCAACGAAGAAGGAATCGGAGGCCCTTTGACGAAATATGTCGCAGTGCCTCACTGTAGACTTCATCCGGTCCGGGGGCCTTGCCATACGGCGTATTACGTAGCGCAGCAAGCAGTTCCGTACGATTAAAAGGTGCATCAAGAGGGGAGTGAAGATGAGCAACTACACCAGATGTGGTGGCAGCTTCGTTTTTATCCTGTGGCTCAGAACTAGATGAGAGTGAAGAACCTGAAGTAAATGTAGCGGAAGACTCGTTGTTGTTCTGCTGCCCAAAAAGAAAAGAAGCATTAATGTTCAAAGATGCACTCTGTCTGTTGATGCCTTTGGAAGGCCTAACTGCCTTGTGAGAGGGGTGAAATGGAAGAAAGATGCGATTGAGAGCATTCGCTGCTCTCCTTGCTGTTTTATAAGTGTGTTGACCGTCTCCTAATAACATTGATGTGGGAGATGGAAGTGATGCCTTTTTTCGTCCGGAAATGTATTTCCATGCGAGTGGCTCGCCTGGATTTAAATTGCTGATGCGGCGTAGATACGTGTTGCGCAAGCGCTCTCGGAGTAGGAGAAAGAATTGACTCCTTGTCCGTTGCATTTCTGCCTCACGGTCGGGCGTCGGTAACTGTAGATAGCGGGCCTTGCTGTCCGTGGCAATCCGCTCTGCTCCATGAGAGTGTCGTCCCAAAGCCTGGGACCGTCCTTGTGCATGCCGCGGGGGCAATGCCGTCGATATGAAGTTATAAGCGCTCTCGTGAAAGCCTTAATGCCGGTGGACTGCTTTTTATAGTCATATGCCGGAAGTTGTGAGTCGAAGTCCTTGATGAATAAATCCCACTTGCACTTCCCCCAACTGTAGAAAAACTTAGGTGCCGAAGGTATGGTATCCTTAAATGCCTGATGCAGCGTAAATGTCAGCATATAATGATCACTAAGCGGCGACACGGAAGCTGACCAATTCGACACAGTCAAATGCTTTGACCATGTCAGATCGATACAGGATCGTTCTCTTGTGCCACGGGCATACGTGATCTCACCAGGGGTGTTAACCAAGGTGAGTCCCGCATCCGTGCACAGTTCTAAAAATTCTGCAGCAACCTCACTTGGAGAAGTCTCCAAGAATGGCTCCCACTGTGGGTGATGCATGTTGAAATCCCCGCACAGCGGGACCGGCGACGAGGCTGGAAGGCAGTCTACTAACCGCCTGAAGGATTGCGTTACTTGCGGTGGTGGTCTCATATAGGCACTCGCTACAATAAGATCACGGTTCTGGTCCAGAGCAACCTGGACCACCACCACTTCAAGGCTGGTGTCATGCTGGGGGATGGTGAGGGGTATACGCTTGGAGCGGAGAGTTTTCCGCACCAGCACCGCCACACCGCCTCCCTTGCCGATGCGCGACTGTGCATAGAGCACATAATCTCCAGTGTGCATGCTGGCGATCTGCTCTGACGACTTCCAAGTCTCCTGGATGGCTATTATGTCTGCTCCTTGCGCCATTAATGTTGCGAGTTTTGACGGCGTGAGGCAAGAAACGTTCATCTGGATTACTGCTATGGGGCCTGGGTGCTGCTCAATGTCTCCGCTTAGCAGTAGCTTTTGTCGTTGCGCGTCACATACGGCACGCAAACGGTATGTATAGCGCTGATGAGCGCCGATGGAATTCAGCAGCGGATACAAATACCGCTCCGCGGGCAGCCATGTAAATGGCTCCATCTGGCGCCCTTCCGACCCGTTTGTGCGGCGCCTCCTGCCTCTCCGCGGGCAGCGGATGGGCAAAAGCGGGACCACCATCCCGCATACGAGCACACGAACGCTCCAGAACAGAGCCACGATCGGCTGAAACAGGGAAGAAGCACTTCGTAAATACCCTTAATGTGGCGGGCAATGCCGGGGGATTGACCACCCACGCCCGGCACAAACACCTGACAGCAAGAAAGTCGGGACACTAAAAATGGAGATTAAATAGCCACGCGCTGCAAAGCTCGAACCTCCGCATGAAGAACATCAAACCCACACAGAAACCCTGCCTCTGCACAGGAGTGGAATGCCACCGAGAAACAGCGCACCGTGTGCCTAAAATGGCACGCACACACATGCGTTGGTGAACGTCACGCTGTCGCCGATTTCACGACGGCAGAGGGGTCAGGCCGCCGAGAAGACGCACGCTTCCCGACGACGACAGCCCGATGGGATCACCACCGGCTGAGCTTCGCCGTCCGGCGTGCGTGTTTCAGTGCCACAGCAATGCCTGACTGACCCGCTACCGCACGGCATGCCACGGGCATCGACCGGACATTGTGAAAACCGGCCGATTTGAACTGTGCGAAGAGGCAAGTCTGCCTTTAGTCCGCTGCGGCTCCCACTTCGGGTGCCGGGCTCTCTTTTAAATCTCCGATCGTTGGGCGGACGTTCTCTGCGATGGTGGCTGGCGTGTGGGCCTTCGTATTTATTTGAGCTGACATGAGGAATAGTAACAATATATATCAACAGCGCTGAATAGATATCAATATCGACAACTATATACCTATCTATATACATATGCGGCCAATAAAATAGCAATTCCATAAACCAAGAAACCAAGCAATCTGTCAAATTGTAGAAGAGAAAATGGATGCATCCATATCTATACAGATGCATCAATGAATAGGAATAAAGTATCGTTTTTATGCTCATACCCATATCGATATATCTACACATTGATCAACGCCTATTTTCTTATGTATATCCCTGCATATAATTTTTCTACCGTTCTTTTTTATTTGTGGCATTTTGCTTCCGTTATATTACGTATCCTTCTCCCGTGAGTTCCTGCTTACTTTTTTAGAGCGCATAGGCATTCCGTCCCGCGGTCAAGGTTTCATATGCACTGAAGCACCCCATCGGACAAAAGTCGCAAGAGGTTTGCGAAGCCCATCCCAATTGAATGCTGGTTGCCAACTTTTTTATCTTCTGAGGAGCTGCGACGTGTGAGTGCGTTGCCCCTGCCACCCAACACAATGACAACTTTCAACGAGCAGTTTGCAGGCCCATTGTGCAGTTTTCTTGAGGTGTGGCCCACACCCGCATTTTGGGAGTGAATGCACGGTGTACCTGTAGGGGATGCTGAGGGCGGCGTCAGCGAGGCATGGGATAAAATGTACTCCGGAACAAGTGTGTGGCGTTGGCCAGAGGAGGTCCTGTGCCAACGGCATCACTGATTGATGGCCGAAGATCTTTGTGCTTTGATATTTGGAGCCATAAAGAATGGAACGGCGCTGGCTGACCAGGCGCCACTTGCTATCTATTCTGTTCTGAATGTGGCTTAAAAGACGATGCGGACGCGGCGTGGGAAAAGGAAATAGGACCTTGTGTGGACATGCAATTGGGCGCGTCAGAGCGTCACAATATTCCTCAACAAGTGTGGAGCCCCCAACCCTGTGCTTCGATTCTCCTGATAAAACTGCCTGGGGTGGAGGTGAGTGCGCTGACTTCCGTTTTACCGAATTTTCCTTCATCTGACAGGCTGTGCGGCTGACGTGGATGGACATCATGCGCACCTGTTTTCGGCGTGTGCGATGCTGTTTCTCACATTTGAGGGCGACTTCGCCGATGATGCGCTCTGCCATCCTCACTTGTTTTATCTGACGACACGACGCAACGCGGGGTTGGTGCTGAGCGACGAAAGCCTTCCGTCTCGGTTGGAACCAAAACGGAGAGTCCATGAAGAGGCATGCTGCTCGCGATTGGTTGATGCTTGGCCTGTGAGGTGTCTGTCCGCCGTGGGGCATCTCATTTGCCTGATTGCAGCGCCCTCTACGCGTTGCACAGGCCTCGTGCTCCTGAGTAGTGCCGATAGTGGCGGATCGCATGATGGTGTTTTATTGCTGGAAGGCACTGTGAGGAGGAAAAATATTAATTGTTCTTCCTTCTTCCTGGACGAGACGAATCTGTTCTTTGATTTAAGTACGAGTGCCTTGTTGTAGTTTTTGTTGGCTGCTGGTGGCTTTGGTGTTTGTTCCAATCAGTGGCTCTCACTGGCGGCTCCAAGGCCTAATATCGACTGACGTTGTCGTTCTTGGGCCCACGTTGCTTGGCCCAACAATTATTTGTGCAGCTGGACAAAGAATTCCCCTGTGGGCGTGGATCATGTTTTGCAGAATATGCCCACAATGGCTGCTGACCGGGCTGGTGGTTGTTGCGTCCTGTATGACTCTGGCAATGTTCTTGCGCATTTCATTCTGTTGCGTGTAAGTGATGTTACACCTGTGCCTCTTCGTGTGGCAAAGGCCTGAACCAACGGAGGATAGAGTCTTGTGATGAATTAGGGCACAAACAACTTTCATGTTGCTCATAGTTGTGCTCGTTTTCACTGCGAGCTTCGACGTGGGGAACATTTTATTATTTTGTGCGGTATGGGGATCACTTATCCGGTGACATATCGTCGTGTGGTGGTTTCTGGTCCAAAGGACCCTGTGAAATACTTTGTGAGGGCGAGGGATGATGTCAGGACTGCCGTGCCCGCACAGACGGAGACGAGAACAGGATGTTTGATGTGCCCTGTAAGATTGCGCTCTCAATTGCGCCATTGGATGCGTGCAGAGCAGGTGGCTCTCCGGTGTTTGTTGGATTCACGGCCAACCCGCTGGCCCCTTCTGAAGGGCATTCAAGAGCATTCGTTCTCTGAGTGTGTTTCTGTTGTGTGGCCCAAACACTGCAGTGCCAGCTCCATTTGGCTTTTTCTTCGGTGAGAGGATGGTCTGTTGTACTTCTTGGACCCCTGTGGAGGGAGGGTCGTGGGGCAACATGCCCGCCATTTCGGTGTTGGCGCACCGCGTACTTGTGGCCGCGTTACGCAGGAGGCGTAATATTCTGTGGCAGGATGAAAGCGACCTGTTCTTGACCCTCACCAGCAATGCACGGTCATCTTGTTATGTTGTTCGGGTGTTTCTGCTGGATAACGAGTCCAAAAATGGTTACGAGGGATGTGTAGCTGCAGGGGTTGAGTGCCGCTTTGGTTTTTTTCTGACGGGCGGTGTTTAGCAATTACAGGTGCTTTCAGATGTCATCGCCGGTGTGAGGGCAGGTGTTTCAGCCACCCGAAGCGCGACTGTTGGGAAGACGAGTTTTACTCTTGCGGTGGAGGCAGGCATCGACGGGGCGAATGTGCGGGCCCACCACCCTACTTTCTGTACTGTTTTGCAGCGACGACAGGATCTGATTGCCAGACACGTTTGGCCATCGCCATGTGGCCGAAACTTTGCCTCGAAGGGGTCGAGAGGCCGCAGGGCACGGCATTTGCATTCATTCGTGGAAGTGTCACGGGGGAGGAAAATGCGAGCCTTTCGGCTTCTGGCGTCTCGCTGCCTTTTGACGCCATATTCGGTGAGTCTGTGGGCACTGTCTGGCGCTCCTGCCTTTTACTGGATGATTGGCGCTGCTGAGATGCGGAGGGTATTTGCTGCGCCTTCTTTTGGTATGTTTGTCGCACGCCGTGTTCGAGACGGTTGTCGATTGCCGCATTGCATGGGGTGCTGCAAGGCAATGCTTTGTGCCACGCGATTGTGTTGTGGGTGCCATGCGGTGGAAATATTTGACGTTATTGAGGTGCCCTTGGAGGGTGGGAGTGGCGATCCTCCGGCGCGGGTGATCACTGACGGGTTCACACGCCCCTTTGAACTTGCTGTCTCTTCTTTGTACGTTCATGGACTGACCGCGGATATTGCAGAATATATTCAGGTTTCTGCAGTGCTCCATGCATTCAATGTGTTGTCCTCTGCGCCGTCAACCTCGGCAGCTGACCGACCGGTGTCTTTGAAGGATTTGGGAGGAGGATCCGTCCAATTTGTTTCATGGCTGGAGTCGCTTCCTTCATTTCTGTCAGCTAGACACGTCCACTCCGTCACCTTGCGTTCCCTTCCCTCAATGGGAGGAATGGGTGATGACGGAATTCGAGAGACAGTGGCTCTTTTTGTTTCATTGCTGGGGGATCGTTCAGCGGCGGTCGGTGCATCAGTCCTTCCTGAGGGTCGGCGGCACAAACTCTGTGGCCGAGACTATTTGGATGGGAGTTCACGGGGAAAATCCGCGCTTTGTTTCCGTGTTATTTTTTTAGGCGCCACTGCTCTTTTTGGGTGTGTGATTCGACTGTGTGGTGAGTCTGTTGAGGGGGAGGACGTGGATTGGCCGCGCCTACCCGACTGCTGCGCCCCATTTTGCTGAACGTCTTGATCAAATTGCTGGTTTCCCTTTTGCTTGCCTTACCGGGTCTGGCGACCTCTTGAGGAGCGGTGCGTCGGCGTGGACTGTCGGCCTGCTGAGGAGGCCGTGGCTGCGCGGGATGTCCTGCGGAGTGTTTTTGCGTTTCAGGACTACTGTAGAGAGGAGGACATTTCATGCCTCCTCCACTTCCAGGAGAGTAGATGGAGGGATCACGGTTGTGTGATCTCACTTCACGAGTGTCTGCGCTCGGTGATCGCGTCGACGGTGCGCTCTGTGTGTCTTCGATCCCTGCCGAAGCATCCCGCTGTTTTTCTTTCGATGAACGGGGAAATCCACCAACACACAGAGCGGGTTGCGGGGGATGTTGCAGCGAGTAATGCTTTAAGGGTCCTGCAGTGAGGGAGCGCTGCTTGCAAGGATCCCGCAGCACATGGGATTTTGCTGGCTTTAATTTCTTCTGTCTGTTGGTTGGGGCCGTTTGCCGGAGAGTGTATTGACCCGTGCGCAAAAGTCAGTGCCTCTGCTTTTGTGTGTGGCTTCACAGTGCTGAGGCGTTGTTGACGGGGAGATTAATTACTGTAGCGGTTACGACGACGCTGTTGTGTTACACTGTGGATGGTGGTGCCACCCACTTCTCTTCCACGTTCTTTTTTGGTGCGTTTTAGATATTACTTTGATTTCTTGCACACAAACACACTCAGGCTAGGAAGGAAGCCACGACCAAGCGCTAATCGCTACTGTGAAATTCGAAGGCTTTGAAAGGACAAACAACACACACACCGCCCACACACACATATTTGTATGCTCTCACGTGTTGCTGCAGTGAAGGCACCCCGCACACAGAATACCGTCGCCGTGTGACCGGATCCAGCGGAGGGAGGAGGGAAGGAAGAGAGAGTGAGCCGCAGAGGCCCAGCATGTCCCGGCATCTTACTTCCGCGGTGCTGCTTCTACTTGTTGTGTTGGTGTGTTGCAGCACCGGTGGGACTGCAAAAGCTGAGGTGAAGTTAGGGTATTTTCAACTGCCGCAGGCGGTCGATGTTTTGGTGTTGCGGAAGACGCAGGTGTTGGCAAGAGATGGGATTGAAAGTGGAGTGAAGGATTTGTATGGCTTACCCTCTCTTGTCAATGCTGGTGGAGTAATGGCTGTGCCTGCTCGAAGCATCTTTTCGCGTGATTTAACCGCTGGTGCGGCGCAACAGGTTGTTAAATCCGATATTGTCGCGGTGTACCTCAATTCTTCGTCGGGTTTCTTCTCCCGGTTCGCTGAGGTCGATAATAGCACATTGAGGATACACACCGTGCTTGGTAACGTGGATGAAATGGGAAGTCTGAGTACTGTGTCCAGTCCCAAAACTGTTTCGCAGGGCAATAAGGTGTTTCTGATTGCAAGAAGCGAGAAACTGAACTACGTGAGGACGGAGATGTGTGAGCCAGGCGCCCAGGTATTCAACCGGTTGTGGCTGAGGACACGCGGTCCATGGACGGCAAGCAGAGTGGAGTGATCAACTGGAGTAATCCCAAACCGCTGTTAGAGCAGGAAACACTACAGTCTAAAGATAAAGCCAATTTTTTTCTCGGCGGTGGCTCTGGTTTTCTTATGGAGGATGGTACGCTTGTGTTTTCTCTGATGGCGAAGAGCGGAAATGGTGTCTTTTACTCCATGATTATTTATTCTACGGACAACGGCAGTGCCTGGGCGCTCTCAAACAGTGTTTCCCTTGCGGAATGCCTTAACCCCCGCGTCACCGAATGGGAGAAGGGACAAATTCTCATGATTGCTGCTTGCGAGCATGGTGGCCAGAGGGTGTACGAGTCGCGTGACATGGGGGCAACGTGGACGGAGGCCATCGGGGCACTCTAAGGTGTGTGGGTCAGCGCACGATCAGGAGCCTATCAGAAGGAAAGCCTGTGTGTGGAGGCCCTCATCACCGCGACCATTGATGGCAGGAGGGAAGGTCATGCTGTGCACTCAGAGAGGGTACGCCTCGGGGAGAAAAGGGCCACTGCGCTCTACCTTTGGGTCACGGACAACAACCGCACGTTTTATGTTGGACCGGTTGCCGTGGACAATGCTGCGGATTGGATGCTCGCCAGCACCCTGCTGCACTCGGATGGCAGTTTGTATCTTTTACAAGGGAGGGGCAACGGTGAGGGCCGTGTCATTTCACTTTCCTGTCTGACGGAGGAAGTGAGTACAATCGAGTCCGTCCTCAGTACATGGGCGCAAAAGGACATTTTCTTTTCCAACTTGTCTATACCCACGGCGGGGCTGGTGGCAGCTTTGTCCGATACGGCAAGTGACGACACATGGAACGACGAGTACCTTTGCCTGAATGCGACGGTGACGAAAGCAAAGAAGGACAACGATGGGTTTCAGTTGACGGGACTTGAGTCCAGGGCAATATAGCCTCTGAACACTCGGTATAATAAAGTACGTTATATATCCTTGAACCTCAACTTCACACTTGTGGCGTCGGTGACCATCGAAGGGACTTAGAGTGAGAACACGCCTCGACTGACCGCGAGTGTGGAGAAAAAAAAATTCCAAGCATTTCATGAAGCTGTCGTACACCGCAGATGTGAAGTGGGTGACGGAGATCAAAAATAAAATAACAAAGAGCAGCACTTGGGAGCCGAATAAAGAATACCAAGTGGCACTCACGCTCCACGGCAAAAAGGTCTTTTTTTGCATTGATGGTAAGTTGCTGGGGGAAGAAGAAGTGCTGCCAACAGATGAGACGTCACTTGGGCCTGCACATTTTTGCTTTGGCGCATGTGGTCAAAAGGGGCTCAATGAGGAGAGAGGAGAAGGAGGATGTGAACAGTCAGAAGATGCTCGTCCAAAACTCTCCTGTGACGGTGACTAACGTCTTTCTGTACAATCACCCACTGAATTTTACTGAGATGACTGCAATCAAGGACAGGGTCTTTATTTCGACGAGAGGCCCGGAATCAGTGGCGGGGTGGAAAAATGGGGAGAAAGCCGACACCACAGAACATGCGGTTGTAGTGAGCTTGTCTTCTGCTGGGACTGTGGGGGTTTGCGGCTGCGTGAGGAATGTGCGACCTCGGTTTTGAACACTTGCGCACCAACCCCTGCACCGACATACACCGCCAGGAATAAATTTCACTCCGAAGAGAATAATTTTTGTTTTTTTTATTACGCTTCTTTTGCTTGTTGCTTTTTGGGGGCAATCACTATGGACGGTTTTTTCTTTTCTACTCTTCCGTCTTCTAATTGTTTCTTGCTGCACTCTTCCTGTGAGGGGTGCCGTGTGTTTCCCGCCCAACTGCTCCACTCGCACACCCACCGACACGCTCATGACGACGGCCCTGTGCGCCTCGCCTACTGCACGCATGAGGAGGGGCCGCGACGAACGGCGCGCTGAGGGAGCCGTGACGTGTGGGCGTGCGACGAGGGCCTGTGGGGCGGCGCACACATTTCTTCCCTCTTGTTTTGTTTTATTGCGGCCAGGGCGGGCAGACACCCGCAGAGCCACACACACAGCCACGCCCTGCCGCCGTGTTTTTCTTTTTTTTATTAGATGGGTGTGTGTGCTGCCACCGTGCGTGATTGTTGAGTTTGGGGCCGTAACGCATGTATCGCTGCCGTCCAGCTGTCCCTCTTGCTGTGTTGATGTGCCTCTCTGTGCTTCTCTTCTTTTCTGCTCCTCCAGCACACACAGAGATAAGATATTGCACAGTGCTATGCATGGATGCTCGTGACGACGGCGGGACGTTGACTTGCGTTTCTTGCCGACATGATAATGACGCTGCGTGACTGTTTGGTGGGTATCACGGTGCCATAGGATGGATGTGTGTGGGACGCTTTTTGCATTCCGCTGGAGGCCTGCTGACGCGGCTGCACGATGCCCCCCATGCGTGAAAGTGTTGCCTGCTTTTGTGGTAGCTCTTCTCTGCCTACCTTGTTTTGCTTTTCCGTGGTTGGGCGTTGCTCGGTGTGTGCTGGCGCGTGACGGACGGTGCCACGATGGCTTCCTATAACGGTGACAGTCGCTGTGCTCTTGGCACACATCCACACACTTGGTTGTCTCTCTTTTGGAGTGATTGCGGCAGTGCACTGCTGCGAGCGTGATGGTGACCACGACGGCGTCACCCCTCGAGAAGGTCCCACGCTCTGTTGGTTGTGTAGCGGCAAGGCGGTTTGCCTGCAGCCCGACTGACCTAACCGCACAGTCGTTTCATTGCGGTCACTCCGTCGGCATCACCCGCTGCGGTGGTGTCCGCAAGAGCCGCAGCCCCGATGTGGATGGCGTCGTAGTTGCCTGGCAGCTCAGAACTTCAGGCCCTTCGCTCTTCAGGATTGCCCTGCTTCTCGACTGGCGCAGCAACAGCCCGGCATGGTTCTTCGGCAGGAGTGCAGGCACTGGAGTGCCCCAGCGACAAAGCTCTTTGGCTGCGGTGACTTCCACCAGGTCTGCAGTGGGCGTGCCGGTGGCGTGGCCCTCTTGGTGCGCCAGACCTTGCCGTGCGAGCGCTTGTAGCTTGTGGCACCAACTGCGTGGAGACCACCGCCTTCCGCGTGTGCCCACCGGCCAACCCCAGCATGTACGTGGTGAACCTCTGCAAACTTCCACGGCAATTGCTCACGCTGCTCTCTTTGCGAGCAACATTCGTCGCCTTGGCCCCGCAGCGGTTATTTGCGACGTGAATTCACACCATGAACTGCGTGACGGTCGCTCACCATCAACGGCGGCAGGAGATGACCTCGCCGCCATTCCAAGCAACATCGACGCTGAGCTGTCCGACGACCCGGCACAGCCAACGCGGTTCAGCGGCCGTAGCGTCTCGTTTTCCGACGTGACTGTGCAACGCGTACTGCGTGTCTCCCACTGGACGTCCACCCCTTTGCATGGAGTCGGACTACCATCTGCCATCCCACACTGCGGGGACGGAGAACGTCATCCCGCGACCGGCAGGCATGCTGCCGCGACGGAAACATGCCGTTGTTGTTCTGCGTGAAGCCGACTGGAATGCTTGCACCTCGGCGTGTGCAACGCCTCTGGCCACTGTGACCACATGGTTGGAGATGCACCGAGGCACCGTACGAGCAGCAAGGCGCACCATCCCGTGCGGCAGCCGTGAAAGCTCCACAGGAATGTGGGCGGACGGAATGGGGCGTGCCGAGTCCACTGCAGCGGCAGCATGGGACGCGCACACAGCCTCACCAGGAGTCAGCCTGCCCGAGATGAAGTTGCCCGCAAACGGGAGGACCGCAATCATGCCCTCCGCGGTGGTTTCTCCATGCTGCTGGAGGTCCGTGCAACGCAGCTTGGTGCCCTCTGGAGCCCGGGCCTGTGATGCCCCGAGGCATGGCGGCACCACGTCCCCGCTCTCTGGAATCGGCTGTGCTGCGGTACTCTTGGGACTGCGTCTGTGCTCTGCCTTGGCAGCGGGCAACCCGCTTGTCCGTCACACTGTTCGCGTCTCACGTGCAGCGATCTCCAATGCTTTCTGCACGGCTTTTGCACGCGTGACCCCTGGTGGCTGGAATATCGATTGGCTCTTCACGCCGTGTGTGCTTGAGTTGGCCATCTGCGACTGTTTGCCTTGCTTGGCTCCTGGCTCCGGCGGCGTATTGAGTGCGTTTCTGAGCCGTCTTGGACGCGATGCCCGCTGCTCGCTCAGAGCGATGAGTAGCACCTCCCTTGCTGACGGCAGCCCGCGAGGTTACTGGGAAACGGGGACACCACTCCCATCCGCGAACACGGGAAGAAAACATGCCGCACAGAGAAAGTTGTCGGCCTCTCCCGCTGCTCTCTGTCCTGCTAGTGGTGAGGGAAGGACTGGTCCGCCGCCGCCTGTCAGCACTGCTGGCACACCACCGACGTCAGCCTGGATTCACGCCCCGACGCACGGCGTCGGAGTTGGTGACGCCTGTGAGTGACGAAACGGCACGAGTGGTAAGCGGGTGCATCGCTGTGGAGTGCGAGCGTCGCGGGGCGTTGTACCGCGCTGCACCCTCGCCGTCACCGCTCTCTCGTAGTCCCTATAGGCATCTCAACTGCGTTTGACACCGTTGACGATGGGCGATTGCTGGCTGTACTCGGCGGGCTCCCGCGCCTGGGCCGTCGCTCCCAACGCTAGTAGCGCAATCACCTGCGAGGCGGCTGCGTTGGGGTGAGTTCTCGCGAGCAATATTCCCGACAGCAACTCGCCTCAGCCGTGGCAGCCCAATGCAGCGTGGTGCGGCCGCAGCACCTCCACCGCCACGTGGATGGTCTGCTGCGCCGCCTGGACAGCATTCACTTTGCGTCGGCGTTCATTCACGCTGACGACCTCACACTTGTTTTTTTGGATGCGTACATCCTTGCCTGTGGTGCGGCAATGCAAGCTGCCGTGTCCCCTGTGGCTACATGGACTGCGGAGCACAGTCTGAGGATCAACGCCGACAGGAGCGGCGCCGCTCTGTTCTGCATCGCCTCGCACCGACAGTCTGACAAGGACACGGCCGACCATCGTCTGGGCGGTGGGAAGCCATGCGTCAAATCCCACCCGTGCGCCTGCTCGGCAACGCGACTGATCGACTTCTCATTTTTGGTTTGCACGTCATCGCCGCTGCAGAGCAGACCGTGCCACGTTGCCGTCAGCTGCGGCTGGGCGCAGAGGCTGGGGCGTTCCAGTACACCATGCGTTCCTTTCCGGTTGGATGTGTCCACAGTGCGTTGCACCACGGCGGTAAGGCAATCGCACCGTGTCCGGCCCCCACTCACCTCCACAGCCTGGAAGTGCGGCACCGCGACGGCTGCACACCATCGCTCGGCCCACGCGCATCATCGAAGGATACTTCTGTCCACCTGGCAGTCAATCCAGTACCGCTGCGGAGGATCGTTGGGTTCCGCGCACCCACACAGCACGAACGCCTCACACTTCTTTGGTATGTTGAGGAAGTGCGTGGCGCAATCTGCTTGGAAACCATGCCGTCGTCAATACTTGGGAAGGCAGCGACGACCATTCCGCTGCCGAGAGATGCCGTCCTCAAGGAACTGCGACGCGTCTTTCGCCACATGGGGATCTCCCCGCACCACATCCGCGCCTCTCATGCTGAGCACCGCATTGTTGCCTGGGGTACTGTGAGCCGCAGCGGGTTGGGCGTCTTCCAGCCACGGCACGCCAAGGACACCCTAGACGATGTCAGACGATTGGCCGTTGAAGCGTCCTGCGTCTCTCTGTGACCATGTGCCTGGATCCGCTGCGCTGCAACTTGACTCCCCGGACAGCCGCGCTCCCTGTGGGCCTCACCGCGCAGCCGCTGGCAGCCTTGCGTGCACCTGCCGAGCGGAGTGTCTTGCCACTGAGCATGGCCTCAGACACTTCCCAGTTCCCCGCCTGGAAGCAGCGTCCCAATCGCCCATACGAGTTCCTGCTGCCACAGACTTCCTCTCGGCGATGGAGGCGCTTCGCCTTGGCCCGCTGGCGGTGCACGACGACGTCAGCAAGAAGATTTGTACCGCGCCGCTTTCACTGGTAGATTGAGGTCGCACAGTAGACTCGGTATCTTCCCCATGACACTGCGGAATCCCACGCAAAGTGACAGCGGACGCTGACACCGTCATGGTGCGATTCCTCCCGCAGGACTGCGTCAATTCCTGGCACGTGGAATTCCTAACTTTCTTGAAGCGACTGTACTGGAAGGATGTCCAGGAGGAAAATGAAGGCGCGCACACCGCGTGACAGACGGTAGTTGGTGTGGCGGAACTCTATTCCTGGTGTTGACCCGGACATCGGTCCCGAGTGGCGGCACTGCGCACAGGCGCGATGCGATTCCCGCCCACACTTCGACAGGCCTCCACGCGCCCTGCATGTCACAAGTAACACCCCCTTTGTCGGTGGTGTCGTCATTCCCCCATTGCGGTGACCGGCTCGCCTCTGTTTCCGAGCGGCTGCTGCACCACACGCTGTGGTCTAAATTTTTGTTTCGAATTATGAATGGTGGTGGTCAGAGGCACTCTCTTTCAATGTCTGTTTGCGTGTTCACACACTGGACACGAAACAACCCGGAACAATCCGCTGCTTGGAGGAATTTCGCGAGATCTTGCCCACAAGGGTGCTGCACTCGGCGGATCGTGTTCGAGCGTGCGTTGCATGATGTGCTGTGGTAGCTATTTTTAGGTGTTTGTGAAGGGAATGGTCATGGGGAGTTGGCTAATTTGATTGGTGTATTTTTTTGATGAAAGGGACATTTTTTTACAAAACTTTTCTTACTCTTCTATTTTTGGAGTAGCACGGCTGTAGTGGGCACTACAGAACAGATAGCGGCCGGGCAGTCCTTTAATTTTCATTTTTTAACACCCCATTTAATTGCTTTTTGAAATGATACTTGTGGTGGGGAATTGTAGCCGGTGGAGCCCACATTCTTTCAATTGATGAATAATAAATGTATGTATATCTTGTACGAACAGACTGAGCGGGCCACAATTGTGGCTGACGGATGATATATGTATGTATATGAAAATGCAGTCACCTGGTGCTAACATTTGAGGGTATTGTGGACCATCACTCTTATTTGTTTTTTCTCCTTTCTTATTTTTATCTGGTTTGGTTTCTATTATTGAGCAAATTTAGGATTGTTCTAGCGGCCCAGAAATTTATTCTTTAAAGAGAAAACGTCAATAACCGGTAGGTATGTTTCAGATATTTTAAGCGTTTACTTCACTGATACTTGTAGTTGGCCGGAGAGATTTAAATTAAAACAAAAAGAATATTTTTATTTTAGGAGCTTGTGAAGAGAATGATCGCGGGAGAGCTGGCCAACTTAATTAATGTATTTTTATATCCTGATAAATGAAGGCATTCTTTATGATACTCTCTACCGTATGAATCTTTTGGGAAGAACGCGACTTTAAGGGGCAGGGAGCCGATAGGGGCCCGATAATTTTTCTTTTTATTTTGCCATCCCACCCTAACCCTTTTGATTCCCACCACGCGGCGGTGTCTTGTGGTTGGAGGACCCCAAAGTCTGCCACTTCGTAAGTAATAATATTTCAAATCCCAACTGAGGACAAAGGACCATGCTGGTGGTCCACAGAATTTTATATATTGAATGAAAAGAAAACATTGAAGCAATTAACTAACAAACCTTTTTTCCCTAACCTGTTTGGTTTCATAAATTTTCAGGATCCGGCCCGCGGCCCGGCAGATTATTCCGGGTAAAAGACACAAAGTAATACAGGTGTCACACGAAGAATTAGGCGTTTGTGAGTACTCGGAAGGATATTTGTGCTCAAATAAAGCAAAGTGCAGTTTGTTCGATTTAGATTGGGAAACCAATTGCTTATTAGGCTAGGAGTTTTTATCGTGGATTATTAAAGACAAAAGGCAAAAAACTCATCAATAAATATCCTTTGTTTGGCGCAAAACGTTACCAACAAAAACACCAGAAGTTCCAGCGACTTGGAAGCACATTTTTGGGGAAAAGGGGCATTTCTGGGTGCTCGATTTTCGACCAAAAATCTTTTGTGTCCGAAGAAAGGAAATATTATTGCGGCTATTAAAACATAATGGAAAACGAAGGCATCGCTAATTATGGGATTATGGGGATCGATACTATTTTTCAAAGAATTTAAGAAATTGAGTGACCGGAAAAGTACATTTTTTGGGAAAAACAGGCAATTTGTGAGGGTCCATTTTTGACCAGGTTTATAGTGTGGCTGAAGAGAAAAAGTATTATTGCGTATTTTAAAAGAGAGGGAACAGAAAAGATATTGGGGATTATTGGTTGTTGGAGATCGTTGTTAACAATCAGAATAAGAATCAAAGAAGTAGAACAAAGGATTGACAACCGCGTCATTTGGTAGAAAACGGTAGTTGACAGCGTGTTGGTTGGCGGGTGAAGGGTCTTTAGGTTCGATCGATTGACGTTGCTCGTCAAACGTTGTTGCACGGACAATTACCATATCAAGGACACTAACCATCACGGCTTGGCAAACCAGGACTTGGCAGATACATCTTTGCTCTGGTAAGTACTATGGCCTGCTCCAAGCGAGGAATGCCAATGTCTTTTGACTTTCGCAACGGGAGGGCGGACAATGACTGGACGACAGGTGGGAAGCGGCAACAACCACCACGGTAAACGTCAGGGTCAGTCGCTGCGTCAAGAATCCCGTTTATCCACCAAGGCGACGTGGTCCATCTCATCTTTGGGATATCATTACTGCGGCAACGGAGGCTATGAGACTGTTCACATCCCCTACTAATGGGAGATACACGGATAACACGGGGAATGGCAGCTGGAGGTCAAGGAGTCAGTGGTCAAACAGACGTGACGCAGAGTTACTCTGGCAAACTCAACAACCCCAGGGAGGGCCGCAAATGATGCAAGAAGGAAACTGTTCCTGGAAGTACAGAGAACAACAGCCAAGACGGTATAGAACACAATCAAGCTTTGGGAGAAACAACACGCCGGCAGAGGTACCGCCCAGGACACAACAGGAGGACCGTCCGGGGACCCAGGAGGTGCGACGAGGGGGCCCACACGAACAGCGGGGACCACAGTCGAGCACCGCAACCCCATCTCCCACGGGAAGAAGGGATGTTGCACCGGGGTTGTCACACGCAGGTTTTCGGGGACAACTACCCAGACCAAAAAATTTGCATGCTGCAATAGCAGCGCTAGAGGAGCTCGAGCTGCAGGCCTAACAGGAAAAATACCAACGGTACATAGGAGCCACTAAGACTCTAGTGACATGGTGGGCAGCACTGGACCAAAGTGGAGCACAAAATTACCACTGCCCACTGTGCTCGTTTGACCGACCTGGGGAGCACGACGTTTTTCACCACTGTCGCCAGGTTCACCCAACATACGACAAGTGCTACCTGTACCGGCTACATCTAAACGGGCACTGCACCTGCCCAGCTGAGAGATCCTGCTCGCTCAATGCAGTGCTGGCGGTATTGTCTCATTACGAGGACAAGAGCCAGTTTTCGCAGGAAGTACGAAGTACCTACACGGCACCATGCAGAGAGAATACGGAACGGATCATACGGGCAATGGAAGTGAACGTGCCGCTGGCACCGGTATCGGCTTCAGAGCTACTTATCAAAAACGATTTGAAGCTACGACGCATGTTTTCAACAACGGTGGTGGCCGGCACCCAATGCGAATTATGCGGGTGGGCCTGCCAATGGAGGATGCGTATCCTTCTCACTCGGAAGCACGGCAGGAAGAACCCGCCGTCATCACCTTGCAGCCGGAGAAGAGGGCACCGATACACCTCACGCAGAAGTTGTTGATGCAACAGTACCTGTCCACATGGATTTTGGAGGAACACGTGCGCACCGGAGAGCAGCGTGCGCGCCATTACCCGAAGTGGGCAATGACAGCCACCAAGTCGCATAAATACGACGACGCGGTGGCACTGGAGTTCGGCCACTGGGACAAGCAAGCGATGGGGATGGAGGAGGTCCCATT